>NW_007249048.1:0-876 GCF_000164805.1 Carlito syrichta
ACTCCATTCCATTCCTATACAGTCCTCTCCATTCCATTCCATTCCACTCCATTCAATTCCATTCCTCTCCATTCCATTCCATTTCTCACCTTTCCATTCCTTTCCATTCCATTGCATTCCTCTCCCTTCCTTTTCATTCCATTCCTCTGCATTCCATTCCATTCCAATCCTTTCCATTCCATCCCATTCCATTGCTATCCATTCGGTTCCATTCCTCTCATTTCCATTCAATTCCTCTCCATTCCATTCCATTCAAATCCATTCCTTTCCATTCCATTGCATTCAAATATATTCCTCTCCAATCCATTCTATTCTTTCCATTCCTTTCCTCTCTTTTACATTTTACTCCATTCCATTCTATTTCCTCCTTTCAATTCCTGTCCATTCCAATCCATTCAAATCCATTCTTTTTCATTCTATTCCATTCAAATCCATTCCTCTCAATTCCATTCCATTCCATCCTTTCCATTCCGTTCCATTCTTTCACATTATACTCCATTCCATTCCATTTCCTTCCATTGTATTCGATTCCATTGCATTTCATTCCATTCCTTTCCTCTCTGTTACATTTCATCCTATTCCATTCATCTCCGTTCTATTCCTTTCCACTCCTTTCCATTCCATTCCATTCCATTGCATTACTCTCCATTCCATTCCTGGCCATTCCATTCCACTCCATTCAGTCAATTCCATTCCAATCCATTCATGTCCACTCCATTCATTGCCATTTCCTTTCATTATTTTCTATTCCAGTCCATTCCATTTCTCTCCATTCGATTCCGTTCCATTCCATTCCTGTCTATTGCATCTCATTTCAATCCATTCAATACCTATCCTCTCCAATCCATTCAATTACCTTCCAGTCAATTCCTTTCC
>NW_007249048.1:1971-4849 GCF_000164805.1 Carlito syrichta
CTCCATATTTCTCTCCATTCCATTTCTCTCCATTCCCTTATATTCCATTTCATTCCATTAAAATTCTTTCTATTCCATTCAATTCCTCTCCAGGCCATTCCTCCCCATTCCAATCCGTTCCATTCCTTTCCATTGGTCTCCATTCCATTTCACTGCATTCAATTCCATTCCATTCCTCTCCATTCCATTCCATTTCATTCAATTCCTTTCCTCTCCATTCCATTCATTCCTTTCCATTCCGTTCCACTCTTTTCTGTTTTACTCTATTCCATTCCATTTTCTTCCTTTCAATTCCATTCCATTGCTTGCCATTCCATTCCATTCCACTCCATTCCAATCCACCCCACGTCATTGCATTCATTTCCATTCCTCTTCATTTCATTCCATTCCGTCCATTCATCTCCATTCCATTCCATTCTAATCCATTGTTTTCAATTCCATTTCTTTCCGTTCCATCCTCTTCCTATCCTCTCGCATCCTTTTCCAATCCTCTCCATTCGAATCCTTTAAAATTCATTCCACTCCTCTCCATTCTATTACATTCCTCTCCATTCCATTCCATTCCAATCCATTCCTTTCCATTCCTCTCCATCATATTCTATTCCATTTTCATTCCATTAATTCCTTTCAATTTCACTCCATTCCATTTCATTCCTCTCAATTCCATTCCCTTCCTCTCATTTTATTCCATTGCATTCCATTCCATTGCACTTCATTTCCTTTGATTCCATTCTTCTCCATTCCATTCCACTCCACTCCAATCCATTCCCTTCCATTCCTTTCTTTTCCATTCCACTCCTTTCCATTCCATTCCTTTCCAATCCATATCATTCCATTCAATTCCACTTCTTTCTATTCTATTCCTTTCCTTTTCATTCCAATCCATTCCATTCCATTCCACTCAACTCCATTCCATTTCAAACCACTCCTTTCCATTCAATTCCATTCCATTCCTTTACTCTCCATTCCATTCCATTCCACTCCACTCCATTCCTCTGCATTACATTCCTCTCCATTCCATTCCTCTCCATTCCATTCCTCCCCATACATTACCATTCCATTCTTAGACATTCAGTTCCATTCCAATCCAGTCCATTCCACTGCACTCCATTCCATTCCATACATCAACATTCCTTTCTATTAAATTCCATTCCTTTGTATTCCCTTCCGTTGCATTACATTCCAGTCCTCTCCATTCCATTCCATTCCTTTCCATTCACTTCCTCTCCATTCCTTTCCTTTCCCTTCCATTCCACTGCAGTCCATTCCGTTCCTCTTCACAACAATCCATTCCTTTTCATTCCATACCATTCCATTGCTTTCCACTGCATTTCATTACATTCTCTTCCATCCCTGTCCATTACATTCCCGTTGTTTCCATTCCACTACACTCTTCTCCACTCCATTCTATCCCACTACATTCCATTCCATTCTACTCCATTCCGTTCCATTCCATTCCATTCCATTCCTCTCCATTCCACAACATTGTTTTCCGCTCCATTCCTCTTCATTCCATTGCTTTCCTCTCTATCCCATTGCATTCCATTCCTGTCCTTTTCTTTCCACCCCATTTTAATCCATTCCATTCCTTTCCTTTCCTTTTCATTCCAATTCTCTCCATTCCATTCCATTCCATTATTCCAGTTTTCATTGCAGTCCTTTCAATTCCATTTCATTCCTCTACATTCCATTCCATTCAATTCCATTCCATTCCATTGCGTTCCTCTCCAATTCATTCAATTGCATTCCTTTACTCTCCATTTCCATTCCATTCCTTTCCATTCATTTCCTTTCCTCTTCATTGTTTTCCACTCCATCCCATTCCATTTGTTTACATTCCATTCCATTCTATTCCAGTTCTTTACATTCCACTCCATTCCATTCTATTCCACTCCATTCCATTATATTCCATTCTTCTCCATTCCATTCCATTCCTCTCCAATCCATTCTAATCCATTCCACTTCATTCATTTCCTCTCCATTCCACTCCATTCCGTTGCATTCAATTCCTCTCCATTCCTTTCCTCTCCATTCCATTCCATTCCATTCCTCTCCACTCCATTCCATTCCTCTTCATTCCATTCCATTCCATTCCATTTCATTCCTCTCCATTGCATTCAATTCCATTCCATCCCTGAATTCTGTTCCACTGCATTCCAATCCATTCCAATCCACTCCATTCCATTGCACTCCAATTCATTCCATTTCATTCGATTCCTCTCCCTTCCTTGCTAGTACATTTCATTCCATTCCATTCCTCAACATTTCATTCCAATCTATTCCTCCCCATTCCATTCCCTTAAATTCCATTCCATTCCTCTCTATTCCATTCCATTCTATTCCACTCCATTCCGTTCCATTTTCTACCATTCCTCTCCATTCTATTCCATTCCATTCCTCTCCATTCCATTCCTCTATATTCGATTCTATTCTATATATTTCCATTCCATTCCATTCCTCTCCATTCAATTCCATTCCATTGCTCTCCTTTCCATTCCAGTCTTCCCCATTCTATTCCTCTCCATTCCATGCCATTCCATTCTTTTCCTTTCCATTATTTTCTATTTCATTCTTCTCCATTCCATTCCACTCCATTCCATTCCATTCCACTACACTCCATTCCATTCCACTCCATTCTATTTCATTCCTCTCCATTCTACTCCATTCCTATCCAGTCAATTCCATTCAATTTCCATTCCTCTCCTTTCCATTCCATTCCACTTCTTTCTATTCCACTCTATTCAATTCCATTCCATATCTTTCCATTACGTTCCATTCCATTCTATCCCATTCCACTCAACTCCATTCCATTCCACTGTATTCCATTCCTTTCCTCTGTATTCCATTCCTTTCCACTCCACTCCATTCCATTCCTCTC
>NW_007249048.1:5703-6950 GCF_000164805.1 Carlito syrichta
TTCCTCCTCATTCCATTCCACCTCATTCCATTCCATTCCATTCCATTCCATTAGTATCCTTTCCATTCCATTCCTTTCCATTCCATTCCTTTCCTTTCCTCGACATTCTTTTTCACTCCATTCCATTCCATTCCTTTCCAATCCATTCCATTTCTTTCCATTCCACTCCATTCCATGCCTTTCCACACCATTCCATTCCATTCCATTCCACTCCATTCCATTTCCATTCCATTCTATTATCTTCCTCTCCATTCCATTCCAATCAGTTCCTTTCCACTCCACTCCATTCCTTTCCATTCCATTTCATTCCAAAACATTGAATTCAATTCCATTCCATTCCTCTTCATTCCTTTCCGTTACATTACATTCCAGTCCTCTCCATTCCATTCCATTCCATTTCTCTCCATTCCATTCCATTCCTCTCCATTCCATTCCATTCCCTTCCATTCCACTCCAGTCCATTCCATTCCTCTCCACACCATTCCATTCCTCTCCATTCCATACCATTCCATGGCATTCCACTGCATTTCAATACAATCTCTTCCATTCCTCTCTATTCCATTCCAGTTGTTTCCATTCCATTCCATTCCTTTCTATTCCACTCCATTCCTTTCCATTCTATCCATTCCGTTCCATTCCATTCCATGCCATTCTACTCCATTGCATTTCATTCCACTCCATTCCAAATTGTTCCTGTCCTTTCCATTACTCCGCATTGCTATCCATTCCATTCTTTAATATTCCATCCCATGACAGTTATCTCCATTTCTTTCCATTCCTTTCCTCTCCATTCCATTCCTCTCCAGTCCTATCCATTCCTTTCCATTGCATTCCTCTCTGTTCCATTTTACTGCATTCCATTCCATTTCCTTCCTTTCCATTCCATTCCATTCCATTCCATTATTTTCCGTTCCATATCATTCTATTCCATTCCTTTTCGTTCCTTTCCTTTCCATTCCTTTCCAATCCTCTCCATTCCATTCCATTCCATTGCATTACACTCCATTCCACTCCATTCCTGGCCATTCCATTCCTTTACATTCTATCCATTCCATTCCATTCCAATCCATTCCATTCCATTCATCTCCACTCCATTCCTCTCCATTTATTTTCCTCATTTTCTATTCCACTCCATTACTTTACATTACATTTCCCTCCATTCCATTCCATTCCATTCCATTCCATTCCATTCCATTCCATTCCTTTCCATTCCATTCCATTCCATTCCTTTCCATTCCATTCCATTC
>NW_007249049.1:0-927 GCF_000164805.1 Carlito syrichta
GGTTATTCTCAGTTTAACACCAGAATTTATACCATTTTTCTTAACCTCCAGCAGTGTGAAATATTTCTTCTGGGGGTGCATTATTCCAATGACGCACACAATATATGTGGAAATCTGCATTACACACATGTTTCAAGCACAATAGATAACAAACTCTCTAAAGCATGATGATTTCACAAAACTTTCATTAACAGCTATTTTTATTTTAATACAATGAATAACCATAATAATAACTAAATTTTGCTATTTAATTAAGCATAATGTTTCCCATGCAAGCATACATTAATTTTATTGTACCTGAAGATTACAATTTAACTAAACACAAACTGAGTGAAGAAATAGGAATGTTGAGTACAGTGTCCCTCAAACCCCAAATTCATATAAAATAAGGAAGAGAGAAACACTGGTATCAACATCCCCCAACTTACTATGTGAATATATGTTTCCTATAAAAGTGAAAAGTATGCCAAGGTTTTGTCCCCCGATACACCCGTGACTGGATCTCTATCTGCCATGCACAAGCATATAAGGAGATAATTCCCAAGCACAAAACTTATACCAGCCATAAATGTTGTATACTAAAAATTATCTCCAAATACCTATTATAAAGTAATAAAATGATAGAACATACATTAGTCAGAAGAAGAAAATAGAGAGGCGCTAGTCTCAGTGTCTCGCAAGCTTTAAACTTTAAATCTTCAAAGCCTGTCACAGACACTGTACTCCAGAGTCTCTAGTGAAATGCCAAATAGTGAGAGACAGAGAATGCTGACCACAGTGTTTGACAAACCCAATGTGTACTTTACCACTGAAGTCTGCCGGACACTGAAGTCGACGCCTCAAAGCAGAAATCCAAAGTGAAAAAGTATATCCAGAAATAGGTAGAGTACTTTGGTTTTACTCTCCAACAGGCCCGTAACTGGGTTT
>NW_007249049.1:1933-8255 GCF_000164805.1 Carlito syrichta
CCTTTCAAGTTCATGTGAATTAAGGCAACCCTTAATAAATTAGCTGGATTTAAAATTATTGGTAAAATAAAAATAGAAATGTCTTCAGAATTTCTGTCATACATTTTTGTCGAGATGTATTGGTCATGTGGTTTCATATTTATCTCTGCTAGATATTATAAGGTGACAGGATTTGTCACACAAGTTATAAAACTATAAACCCACCTTAAAACAAAATTATCTCTGTGTAATTTCTCATAAATAAGACTATATTAACATTTTTGGTTTCATATAATGACTAAATAATGAGTTATCATAAATGAATGAGTATATATACAATCGTCAGGTTCTTTCTTGGGTGAACATCTGATATTCATCAGGTTATAAAAATAGCAAGAAAATAACTTTAAATGATGACTAGATTTGTCTAATATCTCATTTTTCATAAATAACTTAGTTAAACTATTTAAAAATAAAGAATAAATTAGGTAACTGATGAAATAAGTGCATATACGTGTGCTTGTAATTTTAAATCTTAAAGTTAAATTAAATAGATACTCATTAAAATCTAGTTTCATTTACAATCTTAAAAAGTTATGTTACAGGAAAACATGATTCTGAAAACAATTTGCTCATACCTGTAATCTCAACACTTTGAGAGACTGAGGCAAGAGGTGTGCATGAGCCTAGAGTCCAGAACCAGATTGTACAACACGGCAACAACTTGTCTCCAAAAACAAGCAAATAAATAAACACATACATCTAAAATAATTATAAGATGGTTCTTATCTGCAAAGTACTGATGTGACAGACAATTCCAGATTTTCTCCTCCTTAGGATTTTTACAAAAATTTAAAGTGACTAAGAATAATTCCAGTTAATGTTTAATTCTGTATATAAAGTGTACAAAGTTAAGATGTATTTTGATGAATACATCTATTATAAGAAAAACATAAATATGTATTCTTTAAGAGAATTGAATTTTTGTCATAGTTAAAGATTATTTATGAAACAAGGTTTAATAAAAGAGCCAGTAAGTAGGCATGAGAGGAGGAAAAAATTATAGGTATAAAGATGTATTTTACATAACAAAAGTTAAAAAAGAAAAATTCATGGAGAAAGATTTTTTTGTAGTAAAATGACATTTTTAAAGAAAAGCAAAATTGAGGGGGAAAAAAAGGTCCAAGTAATTCATAAATGGTAAATCGTGATAGGAATCATAAAGAGAAAATTCGTGTAAGATTTTGTATGTGATTAAGTCAGCTATAATTAAAAGGAAATTATTGCCGGGCTTGGTGGCTCAGCCTGTAATCCTGTGCCTTTGGGAGGCTGCAGTGAGTGGATTGCCAGAACCCGCGAGTTCGAGACCCGTCTGGGCAGCGAGACCTCATCTCTACAATAAATCAAAAAATCAGCTGGGTGTGGTAGCACATGCCTGTAATTCCGGCTACTTGGAAGACTGAGGTGGAAAGATCCCCGGAGCCCAGCAGGTCGAGGCTGCGGTGGCCAGGAGCGGCCACTGCACTCCAGTCTGGGTGACAGAGTGAGACTCTAACTCAAAAAAACAAATAAATAAACAAACAAATAAATAAATAAATGGAAATTATTATAGCGCTCTTTCTAGAGATTGAACCTTGAATTTAAAACTGTAATACAAGCCAGGCCATCATGGCAGCTCATGTCTTTAATCCTAGCACTTTGGGAGGCTGAGGTGAGAGGATTGCTTGAGCTCAGGAGTTCGAAGTCAGTCTAGGCAATATAGCAAGATGTCATCTCCAAAAAAAAAAAAAAATAAAAATTAGGTGGTGGTCAAATATGGTGGCTCATCCATATAATCCCAGTACTGTTGGAGGCTGTGACAAGATAATTGCCTGAGCCCAAGATTTCAAGAGCAGCCTGGGCAACTGGTGCAATCTTGTCTCTACAAAAAATCAAAAAATTAACCAGGGGTGGAGTGCATGCCAGTTGTCCCAGCTACTCAGGAGGCTGAGACAGAAGGCTCACCTTAGCCCAGCAGGTTGAGCTTGCCATAACTATGATCTTGTCACTGCACTCCAGCTTTGGCACAGAGTGAGACTCCAACTCAAAAAAAAAAAAAAATTAACTGGGCTTGGAGTCCTGAGCCCCTTGTCCTAGCTACTAAAAAGGATGAGGCAGAAGGATAATTTGAGCCCAGTAGTTCGAGCCTACAGTGAGCCTTGACTATACCACTGCAGTCCAGTCTGGGTTACAGAGTGAGCTCTGTCTCAAAAACAAAACAAAACAACCAAAAAAAAAAAAAACCAAACAAACAAACTAATACAAAATTAAAGAATTGGTTGACACAAGGTTTTCTTAAAATGTCAATTTGCTCCTAATGTAATTTTAAGTTTTTTAATTCTTAATTCTATAATGTGTTTCTTTTTGAAACTTCAGATTATATCTCAAATTCAACTTCAACAGTAAGCACTGCTTTCAGTTTTTTCTTCCTTTGAGAAGGACTGGAATTCTCTTGCTCAGTTTTTTCTCGGCATCTGTTATATTTTTTACTTTGGGTCTAAATCTTTGTTATGCAAATGCTGAAATGTTGTCTCTTGAATGTTTCCTCCAGCATAACTTACATCTATACTCTTGGCTTTTCTGAATGTGTAGGTTCCAGGAATCCTCTGATGTTTTGATGAAAAAAATCAACTCAAAAAAGACAGAAGGGTTAAAGAGAAGGCAGGTTTGGGGTGCATACATGAGAGGTTTTAGAATAAAGACTCGGGGTGCATATATGAGAGGTTTTAGAATAAAGACTCAAAGATACTGGGGAAATTGTTCATTTTTATGCCTCTATAATTTAGTGTTCACTCATACCTCTTGATGCTCTCTTCCTGTGTCTGATTAATTCAAGTAGTCTTTTCAGCAGGGTTGAATTTCAGATTATCCAAATGGGGCTTCCCATAAGGAGAAACAATCACACCACAGAACATTTTTCTTTACCTTTTTGGTGACTGTGCTATGAAACAAAGGTTTTACATTTTATCAAGCAAACTCCTGTGTTGTCATTATTAGGTTATTGGCTAATTAGAAAAACTAAATTTTTAAAGGGTTAAAACTTTTATTTTAGGTTAAAACCTTCTATACCACTCTCAATTCTTTTGATTATCTCTCTGATTAAATGCATAACTATTATTTTACTGTGACTTGTGATTGTGCTTTAATCCAATGTGTTGAGAGTTTTAACATCTTTAAAAGCATCCTGAAGACCAAATGCTGGGGGCTTACCCAAACTACAAAGATGAATCAATGTAAAGATATATAATATTTTTGAACCTTCCAGTTAAGTAAAAAACTCCAGTATCACCACTTCCAACATAATAACTAGACATCAGTTAAGGGGCCCCTTCAGCCCTGTTAAAAAGGGTCTTTGTCAAATATTATTTACTAACCCTTGTATTGTTATATTGCAGGGTTTTGACTCTTACACATATCTACTCATCTAAAGGGGTCCACTGACTCCTAGTGAATTGTAAGCATCAATGCAGGTACCTGACACCAAACTCAAGTTAACCAATGTCTCATCTTTAGACCTGGGAGAAGATGTCAATCAAAATAAACTGCTCTTGACCAGGTACAGTGGCTCATGACTGTAATTTCAGCACTTTGGGCACCGTGGCAGGAGAACTGCTTGAGCCCCGGAATTCAGACCAGCATAAGCTACATAGCAAGACTTTAATTTTTTTTTCAATTTTTTTAATTTTAAAGATGTGGAATGGAATCCAGATTTAGGTATACAAGCGGTCATCATGCAGGTAAAGTTTGGGCCTCCCTTTGGTTCCCGCTTCACCTAGTTTGAGATCAGGTACCCTGAAGATGTTGTGTACCCCACCTCCATCCCTTGGCAGTGTCTTGCTACTGTCAATCACTTTCTTGCTGTATTATGGTAAATGTTCAGGGTCGGCTTAAGAGTGAGAATATGTGGTGCTCAGTTCTTTGTTTTTGTCATAGATAAATAAGTATGCTAGGCTCTAAATCCATCCAAGTTGCTGCAAAGTCTATAATTTTGTTCTTATTTTTAGCTACATAATATTCCATCATGTATTTGTAATTTTGAACATAGCCAGGCATGTGGCTCACACTTGTAATTCCAACACTTTGGGATACAGTGACAAGAAGATTGTCCAAGCCCAGGTGTTCAAAACCAGCCTGGGCAACTGGAAGAGACTTTCTCTCTACAATCAAATCAAATAGGTTGCAGGACATAGTGGCATGCACCAGTAGTTTCATCTACCTGGAAGGCTGAGGTGGAAGGATCACCTGAGCTCAGCAGGTTGATGCTGTGGTGGCCGTGAGTGTACCACTGCACTCCAGTCTAGGCAACAGACTGAGACTCCAACTCAATACATAAATAAATAAATAGGTAGATAGATACATAGATAGATAGATACATAGATAGATAGATAGATAAATTTTGTCTGTATAACTCTCTACAAAAAAATATCAAATTAGCCAGGTGTGGTAGCACACACCTGTGGTCCCCTCTACTTGTGAAGAGGCTAAGCAAGAAGACTGCTGGAGCCCAAAAGTTTAAAACCTCAGTGAGCTGTGACTGTGCCACTTGCACTCCAGCCTGAGCAACAGAGTAAGACCTTAGCTCAAAAGAAAGAAACATACTAGATTTCAATCCTGCTTCTGAGAAGCAATTCTCACTACAAAATGTAAGCAGTTCTCTGCAACCAGGGAGCAGGAACCTTGATCCTCTGGAAGTGAAAGAAACAACTGAGTGCCAATGAATCAGGCAGCAGGAAGCCAGGAAGAGTCTGGTGGTTTCTTTGTAATGGTTTTGTTTTTACAGGGCTCATCTCACCAATGTTGCTGTAGGCTGCTGTGCATTTTTAGCCCCAGTGATCATATTTTTATACATGCTTACTATATGAAAGCAAGCATTTTTATGCTCCCAATGAAATGAAGTTTTCTCTTTGATGGGCCTGATAACGGCTATCAGAGGGCCACTGCCTAAGAAACTCACTCACCAGGTGTACACATATGGGGCTGATACATAAGTTCATGTCAGTTTGCGCATACCCATGGAATGCAAGTGTTTCACGTTGGTTACCTGGTCACAGCTCATCACATTTTCCAATTCCCACATTGACTGAAGAGAACCATCATGGATTAAAGCATTTAAACAGTCTTCATTAAAGGCCATGGTCTTCCTGAATGTGGAAATTCACTCAGGTCAAAGTGGCCCCCTTTGAAAGGACAAAAATATTTTCTTTCCTTGCTTTCCCTGATAGCATTCTCCTCATACGTGACACAAATGCTTCAAGCCACCGCCACTGCTTTAACTCCTCCATTAAACCCAAACAGAAAAATATGACAGAAGTGTTTATTTTTTCCACTTGACACTCCGTCTTCATTAGCCCAAAAATAGTAACAACTTTTTTCCAAACGTATTCTCTGATATTTTTAAGCAGCATGATAAAGTATAAGCAAATTTAAATTTTCAATAATTACTGAGCAGCCGTGAACTCTTCTTTTCTTTGTTCCCTTAGATGGGAGAAGATGGATGCCAAGTCCAACCTCTCAGGGTAAAGCAGGATTCTTTAAAATGACTGTCACAAGTCTAAATTAATCAAAGACAGGTTAAACATTTCAAACAAACTAAAATCAGCAAGTGCAGTGTTCTAACACACATCTGGGAGAAAATAGCCTCCAACGGGGTGGAGTAGCTGGAGAGAAAGTTATAGAGAAGAAGCCAGGGTGAGTCACCTGGTCTCTCATTGCCTCTCAGGTAGTTATCTCCGACACTCAGACTTCACAAAGAAACTTCAGGACTCAGCATGTGAGGTCATAAAGGGTAGTTACTTCAACAGCCTATTCCTTCGGACACAGAAAATTTTGCATAAACTCTCACTTAACACATTATACCTCACATATGTCAATTTTTCCTCTTCAGTAGAGTCCAAGAGCAAAGACACATGAGCAGAAGCAAACTGACAAGAACAAAGTTTGTATCTACATCATCTGGGAAAGATAAGGGTCTATCGAGGCCAATGGGCAATGGAAAAAAGAGCACCTGTCAATTACAGTGGGGATTCTGCCCCTTACAAGACTGGAGAGAACTGGTCCAGAGGTTGGGTCAGTCAGGCAAAAGTCATGTCACGGTGGAGCATCTCAAATATAGTGTAATTCTGCCTGAGCTTGTCTGCCCCACGCTGTCCAAAACAGGTTAAGTTGAACTGAAAGAGACTAAGTTCCTTCCTCCTGGAGAAATGTCCATTCATGGGGACTGTATGTAGAGGGAGAGTTGCTCCTTGTTTGTTGAGATCCATGCTAGGGGTAAGAAATGGGTTGGTGGCTCCTATGAAGTCCTTCT
>NW_007249050.1:0-4873 GCF_000164805.1 Carlito syrichta
TCCTGGTACTGAGATTATTTTGGAAGTCTTGTTTATAGGTATGGTTCATAACAGCCATTGAGGTCCAGAATAAATAGCCAGCCTGGTTCTGGTAGTGGAACCCCTCAAAATTTCATCCAGAAGAAATAAAATGGACAGGGTCGGCCACCACCAATTGGAATCCTGGTGGTCACTGTCCAGTGTGGAAACTGTTTGGCTATTTTCCCTCATGTTAGAGACACAGTGGGGGAGGGAGGATGGCTGCCTTCACATTCCAGCAGTAAGTTAGGCTCCGGTTGGGAGTTCCTGCTTGTGGCTACCGATTGGAGCCCCACTGGAGCTAGAGATACTGCATCCTTGTGGCAACTTCCCCACCAGTGTGATCCTCTGCGACTGAAACCATGCGGAGAGGTTCAAACCTCAGGTTAACCTTTTGTAAGCGGGGTTTGGATGACCTGCTAAACTGTGAGAAAGAGAAGGAAATGCTGGGCAGGTGATAGGGTCCTATGGCTGACAGTCATGCCATGAGTCTTGGCAACTGTGGCAGTGGCACGGTTTGCTCCCCACTTTTGTTTTCCTTCTCCACCCTTAGTATAGTTCACTGTGGGTGAAGTGTACCCTGCTATCCCATGGAGATTGGCCTGGACCATGCAACTTGCTTTAGCCACTAGCAAATGTTTAGATACATTGTAACTGTGGGCCAGATCTGAGCTCCAGTCTTAAATGATACCTGCATTTTCACTCACCCTTTCTTGAAATGTCTGTCCCCTGCCTTAGAAGGGCATGTCCTGGGAGAGCCATGGGTCCCAGAATGAAAGATGAGGGAGCAGGGCCAACACTAAACTGCAGAGCCATCCCCTGCCGATCAACCAAATTATAAAACAAATTAATAAATAAATGTTGGCTTTGGTAAAGCACAGAGTATTTTGGTATTATTGCATCATTATTGCCGTAAAAGTTGACATTTAGAAATCTGGTCACAAGTAATAATAAAAATAATAGCCAACACTTACTGGCAGGCTGAGATTGCCATCATAATGATCTCATGAGACAGGGATCGTCATCCTCGTTTTAGAGATGAGAAACAGAGGCTCTGTGAAATAAGAGGATTTGTGTAAGGCCACACAATCAGAAAGCTGTAGAGCTGGGGTGTGAATGGCCCCGAAGGCTTCTCGCTGCCCTGCTCTATTCAAGTGAATGATCAAGTGTAGAAGTGTAGTTGTTTCAGGGCACAAGACCACTGCTCTGCCCTCTGAGCAAGGGTGGGGAAATAGGGGCCTCCTCTGGTACACTCCTCTCCAGAGACTAGTGGGAACCGACCCCAGACTTGAAGCTCTTCAGAAGGCCAGAAAGTGGTCCCAGGTCATTGTCACCTAGACAGGTCTCGGTGTCTGCTGTTGGGTGAGCATCCTGCAGGGGAAGTCAAGAGGAGGATTTCTCCCTACGGCTGGGACTGTCATCCTGTTCTTGGAAGCATTTATTGAGTACCTGCTATTTACCAGAAGGAAATAGGTTGTCATGGGAAAACTGAGACTCCTTCTGCAGAAGGGAAAGAAATACATTTCAAAGTTCTCAGCCTCACATCCCAGACTCTTCACATCTGACTCCAAACTCCACTGTTATTTACGTCAATCCTTCACTTCCTCCTGCCCATCATTTACCCTAAACTCAGGCCCATGGAAATTGTTTTACTCCAAGCTTTTGCTTTGCTTGCTTGCTCCTACCACCCAGAATGCTCCTCTCTTTCCCATTTCAGTTATTTAACTTCTGCTCCTCACTCAAGACTCAACTCAGGGATTACCTTGGAGACCCTGTCCCCAATCCCCTTCTTCAGGTTCTTTGTCTTCCATGACCACCACTCGCCACTGGCTACATGGAGGTCCAACCTCCCCACAAGCCCACCAGTTTTCCAAGGACAGAGACTGTCCCTTGATCATTTTTGTATCACTTCCCAGCCCAACAGGTAGTACAAATGCTGGACACTGGGTAGACAATGTATGCACTTTGCAATGTTTTTGCTAGTGAGCTCCAGGCTTCAGTCCTCAGTTCCCTACTTCCTAGCTCTGCGACTGTGGGGAAGCTGATCACATCTCTGAGCCCTGCCAAACAGTACTATTGGAGGATTCCATAAGATATTCCACAGAAGCTGCTAGCGCCACCTCTGGCTCAAAGCACTCAAGAGATGTGGTCTATTCATGTTACTGTTATCGTAATAACTCTAGATTCTAGGGATCAGAATGAATTTTCTTTAAGGGTCAGAGAGTAAATATTGTCGGCATTGCAAGCCTTATGGCGTTGCACTACTCAACTGTGCTGTTGAAGCCTGAAAGCAGCAACAGACAATAGGTAAATGAATGAGTGTTGCTGTGTTCCAATAAAACTTTATTTGCATAAACTAGCAGTGGGTTGGATTTGGACCATGGTTTACTGACCTCTTCCCTGGGAAATTAGAGGAGACCAGAAATGGAATGTCCCTCTGTACCTCTTCAGGGTCCCAGTGCTTTAATTTGAAACCCAGGGTATTTACATCCATTCTAGAAGACTCTGCAAAGGGCGTCCTGAGGCAGGGGAGAGGGCTTTCTTGGTTTGCCAAGCAGAAGAAGAAATCATAATGCATTGAAGCACAGGCTCTGGATTCAGACAGCTGCTGTGTATGATATTGAGCAGGGAAGCCCCTCTGTTCCAGCTTCAATATCTTCATGTGTAAAATGAAAATAATAAAATTCCTCATTTCTCAGGCTTGCATGGAGGCTAAAACCACATCAAGTGTTTAGCTACCTTGCCAGAATTTATAAGAACTTCTTCAAAATGCCAGAGGAAGGAAGCGTTACTAAGACTCTGGGTAGTGGGGAGGAAAAAATCGAAATGGAAAATGCTGACCTTCTATTAGCTTCTAGTACATGGAATTTCTCAGCAAGGCCTTGTAAACCGCTTAACTTTCAGCAAGGCTGACATTTGGGGGTGGATAAGCGCAGGTGTCGCTCAGAGCCAGGGAGTTTTTTCAAGAGGACGTGGAGCAACTTGGCATTAAGATCCCAACACCTCTAATCTCACCTCCAAACAGGTGCAGGAGAGGATGGGGCCTCAGAGCCTAGGGATTCAGCCTTCCCCAGGGGCTGGGCACCCCTTCTCCCAGTATGAGGGGAGAGGCATGTGGGAGCCCCACGGGTGGGTATTGTTCTCCTGATGATCCGCTGTGGAGGGAAACTGGGGGGAGAGCACAGATTAATACTGGAAAGCAAGAGGATTGAAAAAGATTAAAGAGGGCAAAGAACCATGAATGCTGATCCACTGGATGCCTCAGACTCAGCATGCCAGGCAGGTTTTCCCTCATCCCCATAAGTGTTCCTAAAATTCATGAGGGTTTTGTTTCTCTCCGTATTTATTCGGGGCCCTGGGATAAACTCTGCTCTCATTGTGGGCATGTCCTGGGGGCGGGGGGAGGCATAATTTGTACAGTTCAGCCTAATAAATTGCACCATTTCACTGTTCAGTCACCAATGCCCCTCGGCAATCCCAAGCTCTATTCATGAGGGGTGGCCAGAGTGAAAGAAGAAGCCGTTCTCTGGCTCAGTTCCTCCGTTCTGTGTTTCCTTCCTTCCTCCTTCCCTTCATCACTGAGGGGCTTCCCTGTGCCAGGTACTGGGGACATAGGAATGAAAAGGCCATTAAAAGGTCACAGTCATGCTGGGTGGGGGGGACACGAGTAATTTTGGCTACTCAGGAGGCCAAGGCAGAAGGATTGCTTGAGGTCAGGGGTTTGAGACCAGCTTGGGCAAGATAGTGAGACATCCTCTGTCAAAAAAAAAGTCACAGTCAGGCTGAAGAGATGGGAGATGATGTTTCCATGGAGAGTTCTACGCAGTGGGCAGTGTGATCTGGGCGCTCGGAATAGAGTGGCAGGCACCCTCTGGCAGCATTCGCCAACAATGCCACAGTTGCAACGGCCTCAGAGAAAAGGGCAGAAAGACAGGGTCCCTGTACCAGGCATCCATTTTCCCACTTAAATTGGACCCACCAGCCCCCAGCAAGAGCAGGGTCTAAAGAGTTAATACTTTTACCTCTAAAGGCAAAAAGCTGGAAACCAATGTCCAACAACAGAAGGCCAGTTATGTAAATCAGGTTACTTAGTGACACATTATGCAGCCGTGAAAGTAATAAGGATGAAGTTTGTCTAGCAGCACGGAAGACACTTTCAAACTAACTCTGACTGTAGAAGGTGAACACCGTATTTTACTAAATGAGAAGAAAGAAACCTCACCGGGACCCAGGTGTCCAGGTGAGTTGAACTGGAAAGGAATGTTTTGGGGGTTAGCTCACATGCCTGTCTCCCCACTGAATTAGGCACCTGGGAAGGAGGGGCCGTAGGAGATAGATGTGAAATCTCCAGGTCTTGGCCCTGAGGCCCAGCAATGGATACATAATGAACGTGAGAGAGAAGAGAGGACATCTGTGCCACTCGTCCCTGCAGCCTGGGCAGTGCACAGTACCTCACACACAGTATCTCACATGCAGTGATTAGCACACAGTACTTCACATGTAGTGGTTAGTGCACAGTACCTTGCACATAACAGTGAACACACAGTACCTCACATATGGTGGTTAGCGCAAAGTACCTCGCATGGAGTGGTTAGTGCACAGTACTTCACACATTGTGGCTAGTGCATACTACCTCACACACAGTAGTTGAAAGTGTAATACTGGAAGATGGAGGGAGGGTTGGATGAGCAACAGGGGAGGGTAGAAGAACAGAGAGAGAGAAAGAAGAAAGGAGGAAACAAGAAAGAGAAAAAGAAGGTCGTAAGGAAGGGGGAGGAAGGAGGATGATTCTGCCTCGATTTAGTCACTAATATGTGTGTGTGTGTGTGTGTGTGTGTGTGTGTGTGTGTGTGTG
>NW_007249051.1:0-6811 GCF_000164805.1 Carlito syrichta
AGACAGCTAGCTAGCTAGTAGCAAACGGGTTGAGTCAGCAGGTTGAGTAGGCTAGCCACCTAGTTAAGTAAGCTGAATGAGTCAGCTAGCTAGTTAGTAAGCTAACGAGTTAAGTCAACTGCTTGAGCCACCTAGAAAGCTCATTAGCTATTGAGGTAAGTGGGATGAATAAGTCAGCTAGATAGCATGTTACATAATGAGTAAGCTAACTAGTTAGCTAGCTGGCTAAGTCAGCTAGCTAGCTAGCTAGGCAGCTATCTATTTAAGTAAGCTTATTAGTTAGGTAGCTAGCTCATTAGCTAACTGTTTAAATCAGCTGGCTAGTGAGGTAGCGAGCTAGTTACCTAAGTCAGCTGTCTAGCTAGTACCTAGTTAGTTAATTCAGCTAATTAAGTCAGCTGGCTATTCAGTTGACTAGCTAGTTAGCGAGGTAGTTAAGTCAGTTTGCTAGCCAATTGGCTAGCTGATTAATTCAGCTAGTTAAGAGAGCTGTCTAGCCCACTGGCAAGGTAGGTAGCCAGCTAGTTAAGTCAGCTAGATAGCTACCTGGCTAGCTAGTGATGTCTTCACGTTAATTCAGCTGGCTAGTCAACTGGCTACCTGGTTAAGTCAGCTAGTTTAGTCAGCTGTCTAGCAAACTGGTTTGGTAGGTAGCTAGCTAGATAAGTCAGCTTGCAAGTCAGCAGGCTAGCTGTTCAAGTCAGCTAGTTAAGTCAGCTGGCTAGCCTGCTGGCTCAGTACATAGCTAGCTATTTAAGTGAGCTGCCAAGACAGCTTGCTAACTTAAGTCAGCTAGGTAAGTCAGTTGTCTAGCCAGTGGACTAGATACATAGCAACATTGCTAGGTAGGTAGCTAGATAAAGTCAGATGGTTACCTGGATGGGTATCTAGTTAAGTCAGGCAGTTAAGTGAGCTGGCTAGCCAGCTGGCTAGCTATATGTCTAGCTATATGTCTAGCTATTTAAGACAGCTGGCTTGCAGGGGGCTACCTAGTTAAGTCTGCTACTTAATTCAGCTGTTTAGTCAGCTGCCTAGAGAGGTGGCTGGCAAGTTGACTAGCTGACTAGCTGGTTAAGTCAACTCGTTAAGTCAGCTGGAAACCAGCGCCCTAGCTAGTTAAGTCAGGTCATTAAGTCAGTTGGCTATCCAACTGGTTCGTCAGTTAAAAAGCTCATTTATGCAGATGGCTATCCATCAGGCTACCTACTTATTTCAGATAGTTAAGTAAGCTGGTTAGCTAGGAATCTAGCTATATAAGTCAGCTAGTTATGTCAGCTAGCTAGCTAGTTAAATTAGCTAGTTAAGTCAGCTGGCTAGCTAGCTGGCTAGCTAGGTAGATACCTAGTTAAGACATGTAGTTAAGCCAACTGGCTAGCTAGGTAGCTAGGTGGTTAAGTCAGCTAGTTGAAGTCAGCTTGCTAGTTAGTTAATTCATCAAACTAAGTCAGCTGGCTAGCCAGTTGCCTCTGTGGGTAGCTAGCTAGTTAAGTCAGCTGACTAGCCAGTTAAACAGCTAGTTAAGTAACCTAGTTAAGTCAGCTCACTAGCCAGGTGGTTAGGTATGTAGCTAGGTAGTTAAGTCAGCTGGCAATCCAGCATGTATGTAGGAAGTTAGCAAGTTAACTCAGCTGTCTATTCAGCTGGCTAGCTAGGTAGTTAGTTAGTTAGGTGAGCCTTCTAGCCAGCTTGCTAGCTACTTAAGTCACCTAGTTATGTCAGCTGGCTAGCACGCTGGCTAGCTAGGTAGCTAGATAGCTAAATCAGCTGTCTAACCCACTGATAGCTAGTAAAGCCACCTAGTTAAGTCAGCTCGATATCCAGTTGGCTAGCTAGGTAGCTTGTTACTTAAGTCAACTGGATAGTCAGCTGGCTACCTATTGAGTCACCTAGTTAAGTCATCTGGCTTGCCAGCTGGCTAGCTATATAGCAACCTAGTTAATTCAGCTGTCTGGCAATCAGGCCAGCTATTTAAGTCAGCTAGTTAAGTCAGCTGTCTAGCCAGCTGGGTAGCTATGTATTGAGCTTAAGTCAGTTGGCTAGCCAGCAGGCTAGCAATTTCTGTCAGTTACTTAAGTCTGCTGATTAGCCTGCTAGCTAGCTAGGGAGAGAGTTAGCTAAGTTAGCTAGGCTGCCAGCTGGTAACTAGTTAAGTCTGCTGGTTGTTCCAACTGGCTAGCTGTTTAAGTCAACTAGTTAAGTCAGATGGCTAGCCAAATGGATAGCTAGGTACCAACATAGTTAATTGAGCTGGCTAGCCAGTTGGCTAGTTATTTAAGTCAGCTAGTTAATTCATTTGGCTTCCTAGCTGGCTAGCTAATTAGCTAGCTAGTAAAGTCAGTTGGCTAGCCAGCTGTCTAGCTAGTTAAGTCACCTAGTTAAGTCAGCTCATTTGCCAGCTGATTAGCTAGGAAGCTAAGTAGTTAATTCAGCAGGCAAGCCAGCAGTATATGTCACTAGCTAGCTAATTTATTCAGCTTCCTAGCCACCTACCTAGCTGGAGATGTCAGTTTGTTAAGTCAGTTGGGTAGCCAGCTGTCTAACTAGTTATTTCAGATATTTGAGTCAGCTGGCTAGCCAGCTGGCTAGCTGGATAAGTCAGCTAGTTAATTCACATGTCAAGCCAACTGACTAGCTAGTTATCTCGCTAGTTAAGCCAGCTGGCTAGCTGGTTAAGTCAGCTCGTTAAGTTCGCTGGCTAGTCACCTGTCTAGGTAAGTAGCTAGCTATTTAAGTCAGCGAGTTATATTGGTTGTCTAACCGGCTGTATAGCTAGGTGCCTAAGTTGTTAAGGCAACTGGCTAGCTGATGGCTATCTAGTTAAGTCAGCTGGTTACCCAGCTGGCTAGCTAGGTGGCTGGCAAGTTAAGACGGCTGATAATCTGGCTTGTCAGGTAGGTGGCCAGCTAATGAAGCCAGCTGGCTAGCCAGCTGACAAGCAGGGTGACTGACTAGTTAAGCTGGCTTTCTATACCACTGTCCAGCCAGACGGCTGGCTATTTAAGCCAGCTGGCTACTCAGCTAGTCAGCTCGCTAGCCAGGTAGATGGCTGCCTAGCTAGCTAGACAGCCAGGTAGCTAGCTAGTTAAGCAAGCTGGCTAGCCATCTAACCAACCAGGTAGCAAGCTAATTAAGTCAGATGGCTAGCCAGCTAGCTAGATGATTATGTCAACTATTTAAGTCAGCTGGCTAGCAACATTGCTAGGCAGGTAGCTAGCTAATTAAGTCAGATGGTTACCTGGATGGGTACCTAGTTAAGTCAGGCAGTTAAGTGAAAAGGCTAGCCAGCTGGCTAGCTATATGTCTAGCTATTTAAGACAGCTGGCTTGCAGGGGACTACCTAGTTAAGTCTGCTACTTAATTCAGCTGTTTAGTCAGCTGCCTAGATAGGTGGCTGGCAAGTTAAACCAGCGTGTTAGTAGGTTGGTCAGTTAGGTGGCCAGATAGTTAAGCTGGCTGGCTAGCCAGCTGATCAGGAGGGTGGCTGGCTAGTTAAGCCGGGTGGCATTCCCACTCTCCATTCAGACGGCTGGTTTTTTATCCCAGCTTGCTAGCAAGGTGACCAGTCCGCTAGCTACCCAGCCAGGCAGGTAGGTAGCTAGTTAAGCCAGCTGACTAGCCATATAGCCAACCAGGTAGCTAGATAGTTGAGTCAGCTGGCTAGCCAGCTAGACAGCCAACAAGCTAGTCAGTTAGATACATCAGCTAGCTAGCCAGCGAGCTAGTTGTCAGCTAGCAAGTCAGCTAACTATCCAGCTACCCAGTTAAATCAGCTTGCTAGTCAGGTTGCTAGTCAGCTAACTAGTTAAATCAGCTGGCTAGACAGCTAGCTAGTCAGTTAGTTAGTTAACTCAGTTAGCCAGTAGACAGATAGCTGGATAGTTAGGTCAGCAAGCTAGAGAGCTAGTTAGCTTGTTTGCTAGCTAGTTATGTCTGCTAGATAGCCAACTATCTTGTCAGCTAGCTAGTCAAGTCAGCTAGCAAATCAGCTAGTTACTTAGTTAACTAGTCGGCTAGCAACTCAGCTATCTGGTCAGCTATCTAGTGGGCTAGTCCGCTCTCCATCAGGTCAGCTAACTAGTCAGCTCACTCTCCTGCCAACTGGTCAACAAACTAGTCAGCTTGCTCACCAGCCAACAGGTCAACAAACTTATCGGCTCACTTGCAAGCCAGCAGGACAGTTAACTAATCTCCTTGCTCACCAGACAACTAAGTTGGTAAGTCAGTTCACCATTGGACTCACTCACCAACTGAATAGTTAAGGCAGCTCAATCGTCGGCTCACTCGCCAGCCAATTATTTAAATCGGCTTACTGGTCGGCTCACTCACCGGCCAACTTGTTATTTCTTTTGGCCAATCTGCTCAGTTGCCAGTCAACTAAATTCGACTGACCAGTTTGCTCACTCACCGGCCGATTAGTTTAGTCAGCTGACCAGTTGGCTCACTCACAGGCTGACTAGATAAGTCAACTCACATTTCGGCTCACTCGCTTGCCAACTTGTTAAGTAGCTAACAAGTCTGCCGACTAGCCGGTCAACAAGGTAAGTCAGCTAAACAATCGGCAAACTAGTGGACCGACTTGCAAGCTGACAAGTTAGTTCAGCTAACTAGTCAGCTGACTAATTAGTTCAGCTAACTAGTGGGCCAACTAGTCGGCAGCCTAGTTTGGTCAGCAAACAAGCAGGCAACAAGTTAACCTTGTTAACTAGTAGGGCAACTAATTAGTCAGCTAGTTAAGCCAGCTAACTAGTCGGCCAACTAATCATCTGACTTGTTAAGCCCACTAACAAGTAGGCCAAGTAGTCAGCCAATGTGTTAAAAAAGCTAAGTAGTCCGCCTTCTCAGCCAAAAATTTAAGTCTCCTAGCTAATTCATTCACCAACTAGTTAAGACAGCTAGTTAACTCATTTACTGTGGAGTGCCAGCCCCTGCATGTTTTGACGAGTCCCTTGGAATATGTGGTGGCGTCAGCAAATTTGTAGGGACAGATATTTAAAGAAAGAAAGATGGAAGGATAGATATAAAGAGGAAGAAAGAGAAAGAAAGTGGACAACTGCTCAGCTAAATGAGTAGAAGCCATTTATTGAAAGTTACAGCAGGTATTTTCCCCAAAATTTTAGAAAGACAGTCTCACAAGTCTTTCCACGTGAATGCGAAGCCAGGTGCAGGAGGAGCATTCCCCATCCAACAGATGTTTCTCAGGTATGTGGAAGGAAAAACCCCAAGATTGTCTTATTATTCCCTTTGCTAGTTAATGTTCTTCAAAAGCGGTGCAACAATCCCTACGAGCGTAATGATGTTCTGATAATCAATAACTTCTAAAACTCACTCAGTACCCATGATGACTAACTTAAACTTTGTTACCTTTCTATTCTATGCTAATACTACTTACACAATGCTATGGAAGCTCTTAGTTATAGCTTAAAGCAATTCCTAAAGAATGTGGCCTGGTCCAAAGATCACACTGGGCTCTATAGGATGTGGCCTAGTCCAAGGTTCACGGTGGGCCACTTTTTGGAACTAGAGACTACAATCACTTAACAAAATGGCTATTCTAAAGTCCTATATATCTATCCTAATTTCGCTGAAAGTTTCTAATTTCTGATGCTAATATATAAAGCTGATCATCAGCAACAAAGTTTCTAAAAATAAAACCCAAATATAAACTGCAAATGTACTAAGATCAAAACCACAATAGTAGAAAATGGAGACAATGAAATTTCTAAGGTTAACTGTATTCTTATTAAAACTCAAAATATCATGATTGATCCTGCTTGAAATAACATGATTCCCTGACGTTAGCATGACCTATTCTACTAGACTTTCTATGAATAAAAAATTCAATTTCTATAATAGATAGTAAAACCCTACACTAACTGTAGCTAAATCCGGCCTAAAAGAATGCAGCCAAGTCCAAAGTACTCACTGGACCATCAGGAATGTGGCACAGCCCAAACTTTGTGCTGGGCCATTTCTGATAACTCTACATAGTCAACTATACCATTGAAAAGCTGAAAACAACTCTCCATAAGTATATGCGAATTCTACAAATATACTTTTAAATCTTATAAAGAGGTTTGTACCAAGTAAAAGGCTCCCAAATGTGACCTGAATTTGAATTATATCTAATACCTAAGACAAAACAAGTTTATGGGAAACAGGAACAATGGGTTTCTAGAGTGAGCCATGCCTGTCACAGTCACAGAGCCTTCAGCTTAGGCCAGCAGAATTCCTTTAGGCTGCTTTTGCTGCATGGTAAAAGGAGGAGGAAAATGGGGTCAATGGCTCCCGAACACATCCTAGCAGTCTTGGGGTCCACGGCCCACCCTGATCCCTAATGCTCAGTGGGCCTCTGTGGCCAGCTCCCAACATCTCCCCCTTTTTTATTTTTTAGCATAAAAACATGAAACTCTGTGTTGAGCTGATAAATGTTCTTCTTCAGTACTCTGAAAAAAATAACTGGAAGTAGGCATAACAACACAAGAATCACTGTCACACAAATTCCCACATTGATGAGTATAAACAATAATGACTTGATTAACAAACAATGAGAAGTTATTAAATATGGAGCAAGACATTTCATAGGATTAGAACTAGTTTTAAGCAACAGTCACGTCCTGCATGTCTTGATGTAATTAAGTAAGGTCTATACTCAAGTCCGAATGATTCCAAATTTCAAGTATATGATTCTTTATCTTGTCCCAATTATGGACAGACTTATTCACCTCCAAAGGAGTGAGGCAAATCCACTCAGAGTGGCATCAGAGACACAATTTTATCTTTTTTTTTTTTGAGTTGGAGTCTCACTCTGTCG
>NW_007249052.1:0-1413 GCF_000164805.1 Carlito syrichta
GTTTTTTCCTCCTCTAACCATTACTCTTCACAAATATATTTCAGACACCTCTTAGCAATTAGCAGGTTGGTGCACCCCCAATGCAGACTAACTTTATGTGGAGCCCTTCCTCCATCTGTCTTATTCACACGCAATCACACAGCACATTCTCCAGCCCTCCACCCAATTCCTAGGAGTTGATGGTTTCATCTCGAAGCAGCGTTTCCTTCACTGCCTTTCAGCCCTTTCCTTCAGGTTGGAGACTACTCACAGACTCCGGGAGGTGATCAAGCTGCACTTCTGCCACGTACTAGCAGGTCTATGCAAAGGTCCTTGTTCCTACCCTTTCTGTTGGGTGGTCTTTCTGTCTTTTCCATCAGGTGGTCGTCCTCATGCTAGTTCCTTGCCTCTTGGGGTCCCTGTTTTGCTTTCATGGTCCGAACCTCCGTGCACTGTGAGGGACCTCCCTCCTACAGATCAAAAGGTCCGTTTGCATGCTAGGTGAGATTGCCTTTCTGTCACCCTGGCTGTTGTACCTGGATGACAAAAGAGGTGAAACACACTCTGAACTCTCCCATTCCTGGCCAATGCACCAGAATGTAGCAGGAACACAAAGAGGCCATGACACCAAAGCTTTTTTAGGAAGTAGCATATTTATTTTAGTGCCAGCATGACTCAGTGAGCTAATGCTCCCAGGGCGAGCACCTCAGAAAGAAAGGAGAGGAGTCTTAAAATTTGTTTAGGTGAGAGCGGGGGTAGGGTTGAGCAATTACACATTTTCTTTGGAATTCACAAGGTTGTACTCAGTAAAATCAGATTTTCAAAGAACCAATGGTTTCCAGGAAATACAGAGCGAGTATGGGCTGTAAACTGATAACTTCAAAAAGAGAGAATTTGGTAAGTTTGTGAATTAGTCACTCGTTTGCATTCCCATGAAACCCATCAGTCTTTGGCTATTTGGTTTTTTTCAAACAAAACCGGTCTGGTGCATTTTCAGAACTTGCCAATTGACTTTTAAAAGGAATATTTTTAACTTCTATCAGCCCCCTTTCTGCCACATTACCACAGGATACCTGGGGAACATGTCTAGTGCTTTATTCTACTCAGAGTCCACCTTGGAGATTCTGCTGTGACTACAGAACATCTCTGCTCATGCCAGAACTCTGTTCCCCTGAGGACAACCCAGGTGACACTACTGTCAAGACAGAACCTTGGGGCACATGTCTAGTACTCATCAGGTCTCACATGGGAGGTGTCACTGTCTTCACAGGACAGGTGGAGCTGTGCCCAGAGTTCTGTGTTGCTTAAGGACTACTTGAGAAAGTGCTACTGTCACCATAGGACACCTCAGAGGCATGTCCAGATCTCTTGTATCCCTGAGGATCACCTGAGAGACATCACTGTCACAACTGGACACCTGTAATATTCCCAGAG
>NW_007249052.1:1534-2013 GCF_000164805.1 Carlito syrichta
CATTCAGGAGATGCCATTGTCACTAAAGCACACCTTGCACAACATGCCCATAGCTGAGTCCCCCTCAAACCCACCCAGGAGGTGTTGCTGTCACAACAGGAAACTTTGAGGATGTACTCAGAGCTCTGTCTCCCTCAGGACCACCCAGGCTGTCACAGTTTTTCAGATTTTCCTTGTTCTGATGATCTTGACAGTGTTGAGGATGGTTGATCAGGTATTGTGTACAGTTTTCAACATTGTGGTTTACTTGGCACATCTCTCATACTTAGACTGTGGTTATGGGCTTGGGGAAAAAAATACAGAGGTGAAGTGCTAATCTTTTCACTTCATGTTCTCAAGATAAATTTTCACTGTTTATACTAACTTTGTTCAACTGATTTATGTAGTGTTTTCAGGTTTCACAGTGTGAAATTACTACCCCACCACCACCATGTCCATACTATAGTCTTTTGGAGGAAGTTGCTATGTACAGCCCACAC
>NW_007249052.1:2459-7054 GCF_000164805.1 Carlito syrichta
CTGCAGGGTTAAGTATACAAACATTGATCATGCTACACTGTTGGTGGGAATGCAAACTTGAACAACCTCTCTGGAAAACAGTCTGGAGATTTCTGAAAGAACTAGAAATTGACCTTCCATATGACCCAGCAATTCCCCTAGTGGGAATATACCCAAGGAACTCAAATTATTCTACAAAGAAGATACCTGCACACGAATGTTTATTGTCTCCCCTCCTTTTTTATCGGTAACTCCAACAGTGAGAAAACTGGCTCCTTCCCTCTACCATTTATTTAATCCACTTTTCCATTATAAATAGTGAATTCATTGTTAATCCAGATTGCAGGTAGTGACTTAAGTATATGTTTGGTCTCTGTCTCCAGTTTCTGATCACAGCTCCAAAACCCCTTATAAATTCCTGAGTGATAGAGGTGCTGAGAGTATCTTTTGTTCTAGTATTTGTCCTTTGATCTTAGTTACTGAGACAGCATTCCTAAATGTCTTTGGATCTCCTGGGTGATATGAATGTCTTTTATTCTAATAAGGACTCTTGGTGGGTTCATGAATGGCTTCTGGGTTGGGTATGATCGCTAGAAAGACCCAGCCATGAGACTTTCAGTCTCACATCCCATCTTCTGAGAGGAAAAGGAACTGAAGATTGACTTAATAATTGAGCATGCCAACTTGATGAAGCCCCCATTAAAATTCCTAAAAGATGATGTTCAGAGAGCTTCTAAGTTGGCAAATACATTCACAAACAGGGAGCGTGGCACACTCTAACTCCATGGGGACAGAACTCCTGCACTTAGGTCACTTCTGAAACTTACCTCTTCATCTGGTTGTTCAAGGGTTTCCTTATCATATCCATTACATTGCATGGTTGTGTCTCCCTTAGATTAGCTATTGAAGGATATTCTGATTACTTTAAGTTCTAATGATTATGAATAGAAGTGCTATTCATAATTGCATGCTGTTGTTTTTTGTTTCTGTTTAACATACTCTTCTAAATACAGACAATTTAAAGGCTTAGTTGTTGGCTTGTAAGCGGATATCTGTTTGGCTTTGGGAAAAAGTACCAAATTGTCTTCCAAAGTGGTTATACCATTATGCATTCTATCAGCAATAAATGATAATTCCTGTTGTTCTTTATCTTCCAGCAATTGGTATTGTCAGTTTTATTCTTTTTAGAGTTCATTCTTATAGGTGTGAAATGTTATCTCTTTGTTATTTTAATTGGCAGTTTCCTAATGATATGTGATGTTGAGCATACTTTCATATATCATTATATTTTATTTGACCAGTTGTCTGTACATATATTTACTCACTTTCATTTGGTTTTTAGTTTTCTTATTGCTGCTTTCTTAGAGTCCTTTGCATATTTTTAAATACTTTTTAAAATCAGAAATTTATGTTGTAAATATTGCCTTTTTGGTATCTGAACATGGTCATTTACAGAGTAGAAAATGTTGTTTTATAAAGATTATGTTGTTAATATTTTTTTCTTTTGTGAATTTGCTTTTGGTGTTGTGTGTTAAAAGTCAACACCAAATCCAATGTCACATAAACTTTCTTCTGAAACTTTTATCATTTTGCATTTCAAATTTCAGTCTAGGGACAATTTTGAGTGAATTTTTGTATAGTGCTTGCTTATGCCTACATTCGTAACATTTCCTATGGTTTCAAAATGATTACTGCATTTGTTCTGTTTGTTAAAAACGTGGGAAAGTGGGCCGCATTTCTGTTTGTATTTCTGAAATTATGGCATTGAGAGATCTGAATACTGAATGCTATTGATTTCTCAGGACAGCCAGGAGGGGGCACACGTCCGCCCATGAACTGTGAGTGAGCGCACCCTTTGCTGAGTATTGACAGCCACCAGAGGGCGCGTGAGCACGCCACCTCTTCTGACCAACTTTCCCCAAAGGTGCCAGAATCTGTGAGGACAATAGCTAAATAATCTGAAAATTAGATTATTCCCTCAGAAGCTGCGAGGACAAAAGTCGCATTTTTCTCAGGGCTTCCTCGAGGAAGGCGTCAACTTGGTGCTATTCAGTAGTGAGTGAAAGGCTTCCTGTCCATGGCCCTGAGTGCAGAGGAGAGAGCCCACAGTGGGAGGGATCCATGGAGAAAACTTTGACACCCAGTCCCACTGATCCCTGTACCCTGAGATGGTTCTCAGCTTTCAAAATGGGGCGGCCACTAATATATATTCCCACAAGGCCCCTAATACTAATGTGCTACCCACACAGGGTCTCTAATATCCTAATATAATATCCTCAAGTGGCCTCTAATGCTAGGGTAATAATATCCACAAAGGGGCCTCTAATGCTAATGCAATATTAATAGCCATAATAACTATACATGGGCTGGACTCCTAATATTAATGTAATAATATACACACTAGACAACCTAATACTAATATCCCCAGAGAGGTCTCTAATACTAATATTGTATCCTTACAGTGGCCTCTAATACTAGTGTAATAGTATCCACATAGGGACCTCTATTACTAATATAATATCCACATATGAGCCTCTAATATAAATGTAATAATATCCACACAGAACCCCTAATACCAATATCC
Source organism: Carlito syrichta (assembly GCF_000164805.1). Taxonomy (NCBI): domain Eukaryota; kingdom Metazoa; phylum Chordata; class Mammalia; order Primates; family Tarsiidae; genus Carlito; species Carlito syrichta. The sequence continues at coordinate 5,023 of NW_007249052.1, forward strand.
ACACATGGACCTCTAATATGAATATAATAATATCTACATAGTTGTTTATATATATTCTGGATAACAGATCCCCAATTTGGTATATAATGTATAAATTTTTTTCTTCCATTTTTTGGGTTATTGTGACATAATAAAAAATATTTTTGTGGTCTTTGTCCCAGTGGAATCAATGCAGTGATGTGTTTTCTGTATGTTGATGAGATGGCTGATGGATTGGGGCCCTGGACAGCCTAATATAATATCCTCATAGTGGCCTCTAATACTAGTGTAATAATATCCACTCATGGGCCTCTAATACTAATGTGATAATTTCCACACATAGGCTTCCTAATACTAATGTGAATGTAATATGCATGGGCCCCTAATATGAATGTAATATCTATACAAGGGTCTCTAATGCTAATATGGTAATAGCCACACATGGACCCCCAATACTAATGTAATAATATCTACACATGGGCCTCATACAAATGTAATAATATCCCTACAGGGCCTCTAATTCTAATATAATATCCACACAGTGACCTCTACTACTAGTGTAGTATTATCCACAGGGACTTCCAATACTAATGAAATAGTATTCACATGGTGGCCTCTAATATCAGTGAAATACTATCCACACAGGGGTGTCTAATAATGAAATAATATCTACCCAGTGGCCACAATAGTAATACATTAGTATTTACACAAGACTTTTAATTCTAAGGTAAAAATATCCACACAGGGACCTCTAATACTAATGTAATAACATGCACACAGTGTCCTCTAATACTGATATAATAATGTCCACTCAGTGGCCTCTCATGATATTCAGGCTCCTATAAGGGTAATTGCTTTCACAACTTTGGCTCAACTGGAGTCTCCATAATGAAGTGTGATGTTATCTCTGCTTTACTGGCATGGTGTTAATATGGTTGTTTAAAAAAGTAATTTCCTTTCCAATAATTTCATACTTATAGGAAACTTGGAATAGCAGTTCTAAGTACTTGTTTTCCTTTCTCTCAGATTCTCCCGGTGTTACTCCTCTACCAGGTTTGTAACTTCACACAAAATATTCCACTGTATTTTACCCAAGCAGAGACATTCCCCAAGGTAACCATGACTACCCCCAAATCAGGAAATCAACATGGTTTCTACATGATAATCCAGTCCACAGACTCACTTTATTTTTATCTCCTAACCCAACTGGGAGAATGTCTTTTCTGTTCTGATCCCGTTTTCTCTTATGGAATTGTTCCTGAGATTATTCCTCATTTTCATGATCTTGCCAGATTTTAAAAGTGTTCACATTTTTGTTTGAACATTTGTTTTTATTTATTTGGAGTGTATATGCCTAGGAATGGAATTATTGAGTCAGATGAGAATTGCATTTTTAGCTTTTTGAAGAAGTGCCAAACTATTTTACACATTGACTGCAACATTTCACATTGGTACAAGTGATGTTAAAGGGGTCCAGTTTCTCCACATCCTTGTCAACGAATGTTATTTTTCATTGTTTTTAGTATAGCTATTCTAGTGTGAGTTAAAGCGTATCTCTGTGGCTTTAATTTGCATTTTCATCATGACTAATTGTTGGGAGCCAACATCTATAGCTACATGGCTGAGGCCTGTAAAGGCCCAACTGGAAGATCGCCTATGACATAGGATATCAGTAATACCTATAATATTAGCGTGTGATTAGTGACCAGTGTGCATACATGGCAGTAAAACTTATAAGTAAATCTCTATACACCTGATGGAAAGTTGCACAGCAGAATTTATTTTATATGACCTTGTCCCTTCTAAGTTTTACTTCTTTCTAGATATTTTTTAACTTCTATTTCCTGGTAGACTGGTTAATTAACTCTTGTTCCCAAAAGCAGTCTCTCCTAGAGCTAAGATTAGAAACTAAATTACCATAATAGTTTTATTGCCCTGCCTCTAGCCAGGCAGAACATTTTTTCTAATTTTTTTACATGCCAAAACTCTGTTTGCTTCAGCCCGTGGCCATTGTCATGGTAACCGTGCAGTCCATTATCCAAGAGTGTGACAG
>NW_007249052.1:7299-20966 GCF_000164805.1 Carlito syrichta
GATAATTATAAGAATTTAATGATAAGGTATTAGCTTAATAAGATATAGCATAATATTAAAGTCCAATCACTAGATCATATAAAGATTAAAGTTTAGATTTATGAAACTCATATAAGTTATGGTAAAGAATAAGTTTTGAAGTAATTGTTGTAGAATTACAGGGAACTGTGTTGAATCATAATAGGCTAATGGAATAAATAAAAATTATGTCATTTAAGTAAACTTATAGATTATAGTATAGTGTTAAGTTGATAATATTAATCATTAGAAAATATTAGGAATCATTAAACTTGGAGTTAACTTAGAAAGTTTTTTGTATTAATCAGGGTTTAGAACAAAGAGTATAATATGAATGATTTATTGAACATTATGGAAAACACTTTGAACAAACTGTATTGAAATTGTGCACCTGTGACCTTAATGTAAGTTTTGTGAAGCACGTCAGGCATCATGGAATTCAAATTGTTTGCTTGGAACTTGCAAGTCTCGTGATGGTCTTGTGATGCGTGGTTTGTAAAGCACGATATACATCATGGAATTTGTACGCTCCCAGCAAGTAATTATCACACTGCTGGAGGGTATAGAAAATGGTACATAAGTTGGTAACAGTTTGAATAAAAATTTGGACTCAGTCCTGATCAGACTGATCCCAGAAGAACTGCCTCCTAGCGGTCTCTTCTCTCCGTCTTGACTCTCTGGAGTGGGTCCTAACCCTCCCTCGGTCGGTGCTGGTCACCGACAACTAATGATGTTAAGCACCTTTTCATGTACTTGTTGGCAAAGTGTGTATTAAAGTCCTTTGTCAATTGTAGCATTGGATTGTGTGTATTTCTGTTGTTGAGCTGTAAAAGTTGTTTATATGTATTCTGGATAACAGACCACAATTAGGTATATAATCTGTAAGTTTTTCTTCCATTTTGTGGGTTATTGTGACATAATAAGAAGTACTTTTGTGGTCTCTGTCCCAGTGGAATCCATGCAGTGATATGACTTCTGTATGTTGATGAGATAATGGATGAATGGGGCCCCTGGACAGCCTCAGGAGGGTTGGTTGCCATGAGAAGCAACCCTGTGATTAGAAGTTGGAATTTTCCATCCCTCCTTCATGGTCACTGATGTAATCAATAATGCCAACATCTTGAAGCCTTCATAAAACCCAAAATGAAAGGGTTAGAGAGCTTCCATGTTGCTGAACATAGGGAGGTGTGGCAGGGGCACCTAGAGAGGGCACGGGAGCTTGCACACCCCTTCCACATACGTCACCCATGCACCTCTTCATCTGGCTGTTCATTTATATCCTTAAAAAGATCCGTTGTAATGCACTGAAAAGAGTAAGTATGCTATTTTTTTCAGTTTTGTAATCCAGTCTAGCTAATGACTGAACCCAATAAAGGGTTTGTGGGAGCCTCCAATCTGTATCCAAGTTGGAGAGAAGGTTGACCAACCTACCTACTGCTCGTACTGAGCCCTTAGCTGAGGGGTCTGATGCTATCTCTAAGTAGTATCAGAATTTGATTCTGCTATAGGATGAAATAGCTAATGAAATACATAAAATAATTGCAGTAGCTTGCTTGACATAGGTAACTCTATTTTGTTAAAATTCTCCATCTTAACCACCTGCTTGACCTAAGAATAACCTCTCAATATATACATGTGATTGTTGTAACATTCCCATGACCACAGACACATAGCTTTGTTCCCTGAGCTGATCACACTGACCATTCTTGCTGACCATTTGCAAAATTCCCTAGCTACAAGTTCCATGTAATTGTATGCTTTGTTAACTGAAATCATATGCTGCACCAAGAAATTGTTATAAAATTAGTCCATGTAAAAATCCTCTTGTCACATCCCTATAGTATATTTCTTGTTCCTTCATCCTCCTGCTCACCCCTGCTATGTAGCCAATTTGCAGATTTTGCCTATGCAAGCTTCTTGCTGATTCCATTCAGTGTCAAGAGCTTCTAGGTGAGAGCCTTCTCTTGACTGCATGCTAAAGAAAGGACTCTTAATTTGAACTTGGTGTGCTGGCATGACTCCTACTTGCACTTGGGTCACAACATTTGGAGGCCCCAGCAAAAAATTTTCTGCCAGCATGAGCAGCCACCTCACTCTGACCCTCCCCAGCTGGGAGGAGAGGTTGTAGGGAAAGCACCTCCTGAGATTCTCAGGCCCCTTAACCTCTCATCTGGCTCTGAGGGATTTGGAATGACTGCTGGCAGCTGCTGCCTAAAAAAAACCTGAGTTCATCTTCTATCTCCTAGGAGGTAAGAATTTGTTTTTGATTTTCTGTTTATTTGCTTGTAACCGTGGTTTCTATTTCTGTTTAAGAGACTCATGGCCTGATGAGGTCACCTTTTGGACACTATTCTTTAGGCCAAGACATTGACTGAATACAGTCCACCAGTTTTCTGCTCTGAGATTGCTCCAGGATTCCGTTTTCTGTCCTGAGGTTGGTCCAGGGATCCATAACTCTCCTGACTTGATCCAGATGCACCTTGTCATTGTGTTTTAATTGTTTCTTCGTGGATTGCTCATTGATTGTTATGGGTTCACAAAATTTACAACCTGTCAGTCCTCTGCTTGATGAGGCCGCTCTTTTAACATTGTTCATTAAGCCAAAGACATTCACTGAACAGAGTCTCAGTTTAGTATCTGGTTTCTGCTTGGGTACCTGCTTTAACTTCTAACTGCCTATGGTATTTATATATCCCTGTCATATTTGCCCTCTTTCCCTGCTTTACATTCCTCTTTGCCACAGGGTTTAGTTTTGTTTCACTTTTGAACTGTTCACCAGGCCAGTAACTTCTATTAACCTTTGCTTATCTTCTTGGGTTTGGAGTTCTGATGTTCATCAGGTGTCTTCTGTAATTTACTGGTTTTGACAATATGGAGTAACCGACTTCTAAGTCCTCTGGTCCTCTGGATTGTATAATAAGTAATTTCTCTGTTGGGCTCATGGAGGACTACAGTGTCTGTCTCTCCAAAGGCAGACTCCAGACCCTCTGTGAAAACAATTGGCCTGTGTTTAATGTTAAATAGCCCTTCACAGGGTCTCTGGATGTTCATGATAATTAGTCTGTCTGGAAGGTCATTACAGGGAACAGTTGGTCATACTAATCAGTTTCCTTTTATGGTTAAATTTAGTCCCCAACCCCCCTCCATGGTTAAAGGTATGTTTTCTTAAAACTCAGGACGCTTCCCGTAACCATACTATACAGAGACAGAGCTTCTAACTTAAAAAAACAACAGGGTGCTATATACAAAGGCCCCTGGATAACTCTTCAAGGAAAACTTGTTTTACCTGTTTCTCAAGAAAACAAAATCTTGTCAAAACCCATGAAACCATAGGTTTTAACCTCACTGGTAAAATCACCTATGCGTATTCATCTTCCCACCTGGGATTATTGTCAGCAGCTCCTTTTAAACTCTATTTATTTCTAAAAAGCCAGAGTGCATTAAAACTGAAACTAAAAAGTCTGTCCTGACTTCAGCGGCTGGTACAGAGGAGAAAAGTCAGGAAATGTTAGAGGAGGTTTTTCTCTGCACTCACCCAGACTGGGATCCCAACCCCTTGGTGGGGTCCAAGGCACTAGATTCCTATCACTGGGCTCTATTAGCAGGTTTGAAGGGGGCAGCCCAAAAACCTATCAATCTTTCTAAAATTACTGAAGTTCCCCAGGGACATGAGGAATCTCCAAGGTTGTTCCTCAAGAGCCTCCAAGAGGTGTTTTGGACTTACACCCCTTTTGACTCCTTGGCTCCTGACAATGCTCGAGCTATTAATTTGACATTTGTGGCTCAGGCAGCTCTGGACATCCAGAAAATGTTGCAGAAGCTGGAGAGCTTTGAAGGAATGAATATTTCTCTGTTGCTTGAAGTAACTCAAAATGTTTTTAGCAATTGAGATGCTGAGAAACAACAGCAGGCAGTACAGGCAGCTGACAGAGCTGCAAGAAGATAAGCCAAAATCTTGGTATCAGCCCTCCGGGCCCTGGGAACTGATTCCAAGGATCCTCATCAAAAGTTTAATAACCAGAAATGCCTAAAGGGTCAGAAACCCAGATGCATTCACTTGGCAAAGAATCAGTACCTCCATTACCCTACAAGTTTACAGGCCTGGAAAAGAATTGCTCCTCACATCAAAAATCTTAGCAGCCAATATTCTAACACATGTAAGTTAGCATGAAACACTCCTTTCCTGCCAGAAGAAAAACTAGGAACTCAAATGGGTTGAAACTATCCATCCAACTGTTCCTAACCCATACACTCTGCTCAGTCTACTTCCCCCACTACATCAGGTATATACTGTACTGGATATAAAGGATGCCTTCTTCTCTATCCCTTTGTCCCCTATTAGTCAACCCATTTTTGCTTTTGAATGGACAGATCCTGACTTGGAAGACACCTGTCAACTAACTTAGACCCGTTTATGACAGGGTTTCAAGAACTCCCCAGCTATTTTTGGCAAAGTCTTATAACAGGATTTGTCAGGGTACCATGCCCTACACCCTGAATGTACACTGCTCTAGTATGTAGGTGACTTCTTCCTTGTGGCTGTAGACCTGGACACTTGTTTACAAGGTACTAAAGCTCTGTTACAGCTCCTTCAAGACTTGGACTATTGTGTGTCAGCAAAGAAGACACAGCTCTGCTCAACCGAAGTTTCAAACTTGTGATACCAGCTAAAAAAAGGTAAAGGAGCCCTGACCTCAGCCCAGAAAAAAGTCATTCTTCAGATTCCCACCAAGAAGTAGGTACAGGAATTCCTGGGGGTGGCAAGATATTGCCAGCTGTGGATCCCAAGATTTACTAAAAATACTAAGCCCCTGTATACAGCCATGGCAGGAAATCAGCCCTTAAATTAGTACTGAGGAATATGTGTTCCAGCAGTTAAAAATGGCTCTTACCCAAGCCCCAGCTTTAGCCCTCCCAGATGTTCAAAAGGGGTCCGTACCCAAACCTTAAAACCCTGGTGAAGACTGGTGGCTTACCTGTCAAAAAAAACGACCCATTGGCCTCTGGCTGGCCCTCTTGTCTTCAGGCCATTGCTACCACAGCCATATTAGTTAAAAAAGCAGATAAATTGACTTTTGACCAAAACCTGGCTTTAACTGTTTCCCATGTTGTTAAAACTCTGCTCTGGGGAGCATCTGGCCATTGGATGTCAAACTATCAAAGCCTCCTGCTTGACCAACGTAGACTAACTTTCTCTCCTATTCAGTGTCTTAGTCAAGCCACCCTGCTGCCTGATGACAACCCAGAGACACAAATTCATGACTGTGAAAACATGTTGGACATCTCTCAGTTCAGCTGTTCTGATCTTCAGGACAGTCCCTTAAGCCAGTTTGATGTTGACCTTTTCACGGATGATAGCGGCCTGGTAATAAAGGGAGTCTGCAAACTGGTACAGCAGTAACCATGACTCATGATGTAATCTGGTCACAGGCATTGCCTAAAGGTACTTCGGCTCAAAAAGCTGAGTTAATTGCTTTAACTCAGGCCCTGTGGTGGGGAACAGGAAAGCGAGTAAACATCTTCACCCACAGCCATTATGCCTTTGCTACACTCCATGTGCATTCCATAATCTATAAGAAACAAGGTCTTCTTACTGCTGCAGGTAAGACTGTCAAAAACAAGGAGATTTTTAGCCCTTTTGGAGGCTATATGGCTTCCCCAAAATGTAGCCATCATTCATTGCAGGGGATACCAGAAATCCAACATCCCAGAAGCAACTGGGAACTGCCTGGCAGACCAGGTGGCTCAAGAGACAGAAGAATTTCCAATTAAATCACTGACTATCTTGTTAAGTAAAACTGTTCCAGTCCCTTCTCTCCTGCAGCAACCTAACTATACCCAGAGAAAAAGAGAAGCAGCAAAACTGGCTGGAGCTCACAAAAAGTCTGATGGCTGGTGGGTTAAAGAGTCTAGAATTATTTTGCCTGTAGCCCTCACACATACATTAGTGAAACAACTTCATTATATTACCCATTTGGGAAGTACCAGAATGGTTGAAATGTTAAATTGTTTTTATATTATTAATTTAAAAAGCCTAATCACCTCAGTGGCCAAAATGTGCCCTGCTTGTGCCCACATTAACCCAAGAGGAGGACCGAAGCCTCCAACAGGAATCAGAGCTCAAGGACTAAGCCCTGGAAAAAAATGGAAAATACACTTTACTGAAATACAACCCCCTCAGGCAGGGTACAATTATCTACTCGTATTTGTAAATACTTTTCCTGGATGTGTAGAGACCTTTGCCACAAGAAATGAAACCATACATACAGTTGGAAGGGTTTATTAAATAAAATAATTCCTAGGTATGGTCCACCCATCTTTGTTGACTCTAATCATTACTGGTCCTGCCTTCACCACATCCATAGTATAACTGGTTATTAAAACACTCAACATTACCTGTAAATTACATTGTGCTCACCAACCACAGAGCTCTGGACAGGTAGAACACACGAACCAAACTCTAAAATCTACTTTAACCAAATTAATAATAGAAACTGGCACCAAAAAAAAAAAAAGAATAAGCCTCTTGTCTCTGACCCTCCTTCAGGTTAGATGTACCCCATATGAGGCTGGGTTTACTCCATTTGAAATAATGTTTGAAAGACCCCCTCCTCTGTAGCCTAGTTGCAGGACTCTATTCTAAAAAATTCATTAATCAATCTCCATTGAAGTATCTCCAGTCTCTGCAACAGGTCCAGGATATTGTCCATACCAGCCTCCGTGCTGTTTTGCCCACTCCATCTTCCACGCCTTGTCATCTGTTCCAGCCTGGAGACCTAGTTTTCATCAAAAAGTTCCCGAAAGAGTGCCTAACTCCTGCCTGAAAAGGACCTTTTATCGTCATCATCACCACTCAAGGTCAATGGAGCACTCAAGGTCAAGGGGGTACTGACCTGTATTCATCACACATGAGTCAAAAAAGCCACAAAAAATGAGCACTCATTCCATCAACTGTGCTGAGGCACCCAGGGACCCTCAATATCCACTCCCTTGTCCAACAAAGAAGAGCGGCCACTTTTCAGCCAACTGGACTGCAGCTAAGTACTCTAAAAATCCTCTCAAGATCACCTTTCAACATACATCTAAACCACGAGATGCCAATAAACTGGTCACTAATTTTTAAATGCACTGTACTCCTTCTTTACCTCTTGTTTTTGTTATCACATTTGCTCTTACCTTTAGTATAGGTTTTTTAACTGTAACTCCTGCAAATTAAAAATATGATGAAAGGGCTCTGTTAATGCTAATGCTATTTTATCTTTCATGCATAGGATGTATTATTGCCTTATTAATTTCATCAAACAGCAAATCAATTCTGTAAAACTTATGCATATAAAAACTTATAATTCCATATCCATGACCAAGAGTCAATAAATTGACTCATGTACAACCAAAACGGGGGAAATGAAATAACTAATGAAATACATAAAATAATTGCAATAGCTTGCTTGGCATAAGTAACTCCCTTTTGGTTAAAATCCTCCATCTTAGCTGCCTGCTTGACCTAAGAATAACCTCCCAATGTGTATGTGTAATTGTTGTAACATTTCCATGACTACAGACCCACAGTTTTGTTCCTCTGAGCTGATCATGCTGACCTTTCTTGCTGACCATTTGTTAAACTCCCTAATTACATGTTCCATGTAATTGAATGCTCATCAACTGAAATCAGATGTTGCACCAAGAAATTGTTACAAAATTATTTCATGCAAAAATCCCCTTGCCACATCCCTTTAGTTTGTTCCTTTTTCCTTCACTCCCTCTACTCACCCCCCACTATATAGGCAACTTGCAGATATTGCCTATATAAGATTCTTGCTGATTCCATTCAGTGACAAGAATTTCTTGGCGAGAGTCTTCTCTTGACCGGATGCTAAAAACGGACTCTCGATTTGAACCTGGAGTGCTGGTGTGACTCCTTCTCGCACTTTGGTCATAACAAGTATTCCTAGCTGGTATTGGAGAATTGGTCTGTGTAGGAAAAATCCCACACATCTGGTCACAGAAGTTTTCTGTGTTGAGTGCTGAAAGTAAAGAAGGATAAAACAGTTGGTGTTTCCCAATCATAACAACATTGTCTTTCAGCTTATTTATCATTTCTTCTCATGCATAAAAGTTTTTTTATTTTGAGGCAATTGGTGTATCTATTTTTTTCTTTTATTGCATGTGCTTTTGGTACCAGATCTAAGAAATCAATGCTATATCCAAGTTGTAAATATTTATCTGTATGTGTTCTTCTAGAGTTTTTAGTTTTACCTTATACATTTAGGCCTTTGATCCATTTTGAGTTTTTTTTCGCTATGCATTGTGAGGTAAGGATACAATTCCATCTTCCTTCATGTACATAGCCAGTTGCCTAATGCCAATTGTTGAATACATCCTTCTTTTCAGCCCTTATCAAAAATCAGTGGACCACAGATATATGGTTTTAATTTTAGACTCACAATTCAATTCCATTGATTTTTCTGTTTGTTCTTGTGCTAGTTTCATGTGGTTTTGATTATTGTTGCTTTGTAGTGAGATTTGAAATTGGTAAGTGTGAACTTCCAAATTTGTTTTTATTTTTCAGAATTGGTTTGACCATTCAGGTTTCCTTGAAATTCCATGAAAATATTAGGGTCAGCATACCCATTTCTGCCCCAAATCTTTGGGATTTTCACAGGAATCACATTGCCTCTCTAGATTACTTTTTGTAGTATTGCCATCTCAAAAAATATTGTCTTCAAATTCATTAAAGTGGTATGCCTTTATGGCTCACTGCACCCTTGGCCTCCTAGGCTCAGACAATTTTTTTGCTTCAGTCTTCTTAGTAGGACTGCAAGTGTGTGCCACCACACTCAGGTAATTTTTTTAGAGATGAGATATTGCTATATTGCCTAGGTTGATCTCAAACTCCTGGGCTCAAGCAGTCCTCTGCCTCAGTCTTCCAAAGTGCTGGGATTACAGGCATGAGTGGAGGCAAGCGCCCTTCTGAAAATGCAGGAATAAGAAAAGGAAAAAATAAGTTACTTTGTGTTTCTTTGTGCTACTCTTTTGGGGGGCTTTTCACTTTGGTGGGCTATATGTCCAAACTTGTGGTGAAATCCAAATCTTGTAAGTCAATCAACAAATAGGACATGCAAATGAAATAATTGTGTAAAACCAATCAGTGTGTAGGAAGTAATGCTGTCACCTCCAGTTACAAAATATCCAATCAAATGAATAATGCCAAACTACTGCCTTGTATGAGAGATAAAGAATCTAAAATATATATAAGGCAATACCTCACTGCATTCCTGGCTCAGTTTTTGGATGTGAACCCTCTGAACTGGTGCCGATATGAATAAATGCTGTTTCCTGGCAAAGTAGTCTTGGTGTCCCATCTCTCTCTGTAAAGAGTCCTGCTACAGAGTCACTGTGCCTGGTCTCTTTATAGTTATTTTAAATTCTATTTTTGTTATTATCCTTTTTTTTACTGTGATTTGTTCTTTGATAAGCATATCTTAATTCACTTTTAAAAATTGTTTTTAAATTACATTTTTGTTGCTGCCTGTAACATTCATCTTCCTTTTTAAAAAATTATTCTACTCATTTTATTTACCATATGTTTAACCTCTACTTTATATTTTCCATTAATTATTCTCCCTGTGATAACTTCTACGTATTAACTTAAACCTACTCTTTTAATTAATAAAGTTTCTTCTCTTTGTCTTTTTAAAAATTTATTTTCCTTTACATTTTAAATATTCATTTTTACATTAAAATTTTTCCTAGTTATGTCAGTAATATATATTTACTTTATTCATACTTTTAACTATCCTGTTAATTTTATTAAACACTGTACACAAAACTTTTTCATGCCTTATATAGAGTATTTAAATTACTTGAGGTCTAATTAGACACTTGTGTTTTGTTGTCATTTTTTGTTGCAATTTATCCTTCATATTGTTGAATTTTAATTGTATATTTCAGAACTATTAGATTGTATAATATTGTATATGGCTAACCTCAATTGATAGAAAAATTGAAGATTTGGGGTTAAGCCAAGTTTCCCTCCCAGAGGAAAATTGCTACATACACACACACACATTTTACAATCACTTGGAAAAAAAAATCACAGTTGGAAAAAGCATATACACATCCATGCATGGCAGCTTCTGAAGGGAGTTGCAAGCAAGGACTCATGCTACCTAGACAGCAGGGCTCTTGTGTAGACCTTTATTCCCAACTCAGACACCCATATTCCAAGACATCTGTGAGGACTGTGGTTGTGTCCTTCCTTGGGTTCCTGTGCTGAGATTCACTTATCTAGGGAAGGAAAGGAACTTTGAGAACTCTTTTTCTACACTCTTAATACTCAGTATTTTTACTCCTACATTTGCTTCTACCGTCTTCAGCCCACTTGTCTATAAAATAGCAGGAGTCTTTTGGGGCAGGGGGAACCCCTCACCAATAAGTTAGTGCCCCACTTCTGTGCAGATCCCTCTGACTCTTGCCTGGTGCTGTTCCACATGAAAATATAGCTCTGTAGAAGCCTGCAGTATATCCAGTGGAGCCTGTTACTTGTGCTACAACAGTAAGTGTAAAGTCTTGGCTGTGAATTTCATTTGAACCTCTGTCTTCATTGGTCACTCTCACACCTCACAGTTCAGCTGTCTTTGACTTGAATCAACTCTTGACATTTCTTGGATAATATTCAGAATTTTTTGAAGTCTGAATTTTTTTGGTCATTTTCAGTAGACTATAACAATAGCCAAATTTTTATCATTTATTTAAAAGATGAAATACTTCCTGTTGTGCATGATGTGAGGATTTCACATAACCATGCCATTTAACTGAACATAAAATTCCTGAGCCTTCTTTAAATTATTGACAATGAGGTTCCGATTGCTAAGAAGTCAGGAAAATTAATGGATTTGGATGCTAGAATTTCTCAATAACAACTATTTTTATTTTTGTTATATGCAATAGAAAAATTTTCACACAAAAATGTTTAACATTTTCCAGGTAAATAGACTTTTCTTATTAGTAAGCCTTTCACTGTTCATTTATAATACCATCAAGTTGGAAATACCAATTATTGTCTATATTTTACTTTAAGGATATTTACTGATATTTCTTATTGCTTTAAAAAATAATTTTTATTTGAGTAATCGTTAAGTTATTTAAAAAACTACAATTTTATATAGTGACACATACACAACATATGTCTTTTATTCTTTTTACTTCTTTCTCTCTCTCTTTTTTTTTTTTAGCAGTGACACTGTTTCTTTTTTCTTTTTTTAAAAAAGATGTGAGGTACAATTCAAAGTTAGGTATATAAATGTTCATTATGTAGATACCCTTGTTGATGAGGTGTTGCTCCTCCCTCCCCTGGCAGTTTCCCTCAACTACCAATCCCACCCTCCTCCCCTGACAGTTTCCCATTACTGCTAATCTTTCTTACAGTTTTATGATAATTGTTGAAGGTCTGCTTATGAGTGAGAACATATGGTACTCTGATCTTTGCTTCTGTGATAGATCACTGAGTATGAGATTCTAAACCATTCAAGTTGCTGTGAAGTTCATATGTTTTTCCTTCTTTATGGTTACATAATATTCCATTGTGTATATAGTGCCACATTTTTTAATCCATTCCAGCTTCAACGGGCAGCATAGTTGGTTCCATGTTTTTGCTATTGTGAATATAGCTGCAACAAACATTCATGTACAGATATCCTTTTTGTAGAATGATTTGCATTCCTCTGAGTGTATTCCCACTAGGAGAATTGCCGGATCATATGGAAGGTCAGTTTCTAGTTCTTTCAGAAATTGCCACACTGTATTCCAAAGAGGTTACACTAGTTTGCATTCCCATCAGCAGTGTAGAAGCACTCCTTTTTCTCCACATCCTCACCAGCATCTGTTGTTTGTTTTGTTAATGATGGCCATTTCTATTGTGGTTAGGTGGTATCTCAATGTGGTTTCAATTTGCATTTCTCTGATGATGAGTGAGGCTGAGCATTTTTTCATGAGCTTGTTGGCTACTCATATATCTTTTTTGAGAAGTGTCTATTCATCTCTTTTGACCACTTTTTAATGGGGCTGTTTGTTTTTCTCTTTTTAGCATGTTTGAGTTTCTTAAAGATTCTAGACGTTCAGCCTTTGTCAGATATACAGTTGGCAAATATTTTTTCCTATTCTGTGGGCTGTCTTCCTGCTCCCTCAGTGGTTTCTTTTGCTTTGCATAAGCTCATAAGTTTGATGAGGTCCCACTTGGTTATCTTACAACTTATGGTATGGGCACTTAGGATTTTGATCAGGATTTGGTTACCAGTTCCAATATCCATAAGGGTGTCTCCTGCATTTTCTAAGATTCTTATAGTTTGAGGTTTTTCATTTAAGTCTTTGATCCATTTAGAGTTAATAATTGTGCATGATTGTTATAGCTGAACTGTGAGAAAGGAGAATCATCAACACACCAAGTTCGAATTTTGAGTTCTTTAATAGTCTGCAGTCAAGAGGAGAGTCATGTCTCCAAATGCTCTCAACCCCAAGTAAAGCAAGCAAAACACTTATGAAGGCAAAAAATGCAGGGGGAACAGGATGGCAATGGCATAAGTGAACTTGTGAGATTCTCCAAATGTGAGTTCCATAAAAGACTCTTACTTTTCTTCCCCCTCCCCCAGCCCACCACCAGCTGTGCTGGTGTGAGGCCTGGGGACCTTCAGTCCCACACAAGGCCGGATATTGCAGACCCCTGCTGCTGTTGTTCCACCACGTGTGTGGGAGTCTGGGGTCTCAGCTAGCTCCCTGGCTACATCATCTCTCACCCAGCAACCAGAACCAAGCCACTGGTCACTCAGGAAGGCTCTGGGCACCTGCCCCTCAGAGACTTCGGTCCCATTCCTGGTTGAAGTACTCTGTGGGGGGCCCAGGTCCACCCTGGCTGAGGAACTCAGCATGTGATCCCAAGCTTGGGGACTCAGACAAGCGGAGAGAAAAGGATCTATGAAAGAGAATCTGCCTCCACCTTTCTCCAGGCAGAGATTTCCATTGCCCTACCACCTATCAACAAACTCCACCATGGTTTCTAAGGTAACATCGCTAAATAGGAGACAAAGCCCCATCCGTAAGCTGAATCAGATAAAAGCAACTCCCAGGCAGCCAAACCCAAACTGTGAGTAAATCTAGCTGCCTGCAATGAAAAACAAAGAGGAGAGGCTGAAGATCAGAGCTGAAGTAATTTTAGTCTGATCTCTTATTGTGACTTACGATTTTATCATTTTGACTGTTTATTTTGATCACGTTTGTTGTTGGCCTTCTGACTTACACTGTTTCATAATTATATTGGTCTGCCTCTGTGTAGCTATCAGTATTCTTTAGGGAATCTTTCTTACATGTATTTTTTTCACTTCTTTCTGGCCTTGTGTCTCTTTCTCCCCTGATAGTTGGTATGTATATCTGTCTTCCATCTCGCTCTTTTCTCTCTCTAATTTCCTATTGACCCTCCCTTCCTCCATTATTTTCCTCTTTTATGCCACCATTTTAGTCTAGGAACCAAGACTACATACTGCTGAATGGACAGAATGTAAGGCAGAGGGAAATAGGTTCCAGTGTGCTCATATACCGGTTTGTGGATGCTAGAATCAGCATATACATTCTGAACCACAGCTTCCCTCTCAATTGAA
>NW_007249053.1:0-1390 GCF_000164805.1 Carlito syrichta
CACTCAGAGCCAAGGCACAAGGTAATGGGGAAGTCGCTCTTTAATACAAACAAGTGACTTCCATATTTGAACAGCAAAGCAGAAAATGGAGTCTTGAAATTGAACTCGGAGAAATAGTCACCAAATGTGCAGATAGGTTTTAGACCCTAATACCCCTCCTTCAAAAAGTACACGCATGTTATACTATTCTATTTTCAGGCTGGCATAATTTATCTCAATCACAAACCACCTTGGAAACTTTCCTGTGTTAGAGACAAAGAACGTAATGGTAGGAGAGGCCATGAGCCAAGCCCCCAACCAAAGATCACAGGGTGCCTGCAGGAGTTAGTTGGGTTCTAAACTAGGATATTGCTGTGTTCTCCTCACATTTACTGGGTATTATTAGGGCCTATTAATTTCAAGTTCCAAGACGTATTGGCAATTCAACTAACATTTATATGTGTTTTCATGTGAATCTATGCACAAACATTTTAAATACAGTTTTACTTTGCCAAGTGCTTTACATATTATCTTTGCTGAGTCACAATATTTGTGTTGTACAGTTATTTCTAACTAGATCCACCAGACTAACAGTATTGCTTGGAAACAGGTTTCTTTAGACCTTGAGAGATTGCTTGGAGGTTCTAGCTGGGGAGTGCAGCTGCTTGCATATCCTTGACCTAAGAACAGTCCTTCTCTCCTCCTCTATGCAGACGGTCATCCTCTTCAACCAACAGTGCAGTCAAATCAACCCTAACAATGAATGGGGTGACAGATGTTACAGCCAGACCACCCTCACATTCAGGAGTGAATTCACTTGGATGAGAAAAGAAAACAGCTAGCAGGATGTGATATTCTGAATCATGAGGAACTTCCTGTGGGACTGAAGATTTTGGTGATGGTGGCAGTTTGTCCCTCAGTCTCTATGGGTCAAGAATTGGAGCAGAAGGTGACAGAGGGAGTCTCTGGGTTCACTGGGTACTTGGATGTATACCTACCCCAAGTTCCACACCAAAGCTCTGACTTAATGATACCCCTCACTGCATTTCAATACTTAGATATTAATAATTCATCTGCTTAAATGTCTTTTCAACTGCTAGCACAAGACTAGAAGATATAACATGGTGATATTCTGTCCAATATATTCTTATGAAATTTCAGTAATTATTCGTGCTATTTGCCTTTCTTTAGCACTGGGATTTTATTTTTCTTTACGAATGACCCCACACATGGATTTTGGTACAATATAACAACGATTTCCTTGATTTATAAAGTGAGGGTAATTCTCCCAGATGATGTGACAAATAATTTTTTTTGGCTTTAAAAAAATAATATTATGAACTTTTCTTTACATTAAATATCCCAGGACTTTGACTCTAAGGATTTAGCTGAACAGAGACATAGAAAATTT
>NW_007249053.1:2418-8837 GCF_000164805.1 Carlito syrichta
GAGTGTCACTGCCCTCCAGTCTGGATGACAGAGTAAGACTCCAACTCAAAAAAAAAAAAGATTCTAAAAAAGAAAAAAAAATCTGAATGTTACATCAGTGTTAAGAGGCCACTGCATGGACACCACATTAGTAAACATCACATTAGTAGCCACCACATCTCAAACATGGAGAAGGTCCTTAGGTGTGGTGGAAACAGGCGGTTTGTTTCCAGTATTCCACATGAAGCCCTTCCTCTATAGGTATATCATGGCCCCTCAGCAGTCAGGGCTATGAACAAGGGAGTTTTTATGCACAGTTTATGCGGCCTCAGTTTACAGTGGGGCACTCAGTCTGTGCTGAGAAAGAAGCCCCTGTCCTGGCTACAACCTGGGGCTGAAGACCTTGGGCAAATATGGTGACTCAAGCGTCAGAAAAGGTGGGTTTTCCCCCTGCTCACCATTGAGGCACTGCAGGACCTGGAACCTTCTGTGCAGTGGAGGCCATGTGCCCTCTCCTAGCCATCCTGCTGAACCAATATTCAAAGTTAAGAGACTTTAAAACTGAAATTGAGCCCACCATCCTGTGTCTTTTCGAACAGTAAAGGAAAAGTTAATTGCAAAGCATAGGAAATGAATGTAGACACAAACAGCCTCATCTGACAGCACCAAAGTCACATTCTAAAGTATTTAGGCAACTGCTTTGAAGCTATGTCCAAAGAAAAACTAGCATGTCATTATATATAGAGAGAAAGTATTCATAATGACCAAAAAAAATCTGCCTGACCATCAATAGATGAATGTGTGAGGATTCACACAGACACCAAGAATTATTATAAAGATTATTTACATGAAAAAATTTGTGACACAGATGAAAAAAATAAATCTTATCTGAACTTCCCTTTTCTGATTAAGGCAAAGAACAGAGAGAATACAGCTGCCATGAACCACTTCCGAGGAAATTCTTTCAAATGCAGCTGCCCTAAAGATAGACTGCCCATTCCATTACTTAATAAAGTTCAATAAGACCTTCCATACTCTACCACTGAAGGTCTAGAAATCATCCTTTTGTTAAATTGATAAACATAAACTATTAGGTTAGGAGTCTGAGAATTCATAAGCAGATGGGAAGAAATGTGAGTACAGTGGACATTCCATTTATGGCTGTCATCCTACCAGCTCTCAGGGATTTGTCTAAGTCTGAATCCTAAATGAAATAGGTTTCTTTGGGTTTTTTCCTGCTTGACTATCTTTTCATATAAAGTCTGCATCTTCTTGCCCTCCTAAGGGATGCCTTTGTGTCTATGGTTAAGCCATACAAAAGATTATGGTTTAAGTCACATTTTGAATAAGTAGACTCTCTGAAGCTAGGTTAGAAGACCAGGATTCTTTCTTTGGGAGGTACTGCTTGTACTTAAAATTCTACATCCTAACTCTGGCTTTGATGCCTCTTTCTTCTGCTCTTGGGCTACACATTTGGCTTTTTATTTTGAGATGTCTGTTCTCCCTACTTGATCCTCCTCCTCTTATGGAAACTTCTCAGCTGACTAAAACTTCTACTTCTCAAACCCCTGCTGATTATATACTCCACCAATATGGAACTGATTCTGTCCACTTCCTTTCTGTTGGCATGAATTTACTGAGGAAAATTTAGAAGTAAATGGCACCTTTGAGAAAATATAAATCTCTCAAGTTGTCTTCTTTAAGACCATTCTTTTCCCACTCTAGTCACTTGACTATAATTATTGGAATTTTAGGCCTCTCTTACTCCCTTCAGAGGTTCTCAAGGTATTCAGGAATACCCAAAAGAAAAAGCCTGAATCTGACACACACACATACACACACACAAAAAAAAGCTAATTGGAAACAAAATTTTATCCTCAGTTTCCACAAGTTTATATGTCAGGACAAATAAAAATTGTAAGAATCTTTAAAAATATTAGTAAAAAATATTGAGCAAGTAACATATTATTCCACACTTCCAAAAATGCAATTGTGATTTTTTTTTAAGTATAGCATATACCTGTATTGTGACTCAGTTCATGTCTGAAGGCATTGGAATTAGGGAAGCTTGTAAACTCTGATTCCAAGGCCTAAGGCCAGAGAACTGGTATGGGGGAGAGAGGGATGGACACTAGTGTAAGGCAGGAGTTCAAAGGCCAAAGAACCCAGAGATCTGATGTCTACAATCAGGAGAAAAAGTATGTTTCAGCTCCAGGATAGGGAGAGAGAATTTGCTTTGCCCTGCCTTTCTGTTTTATCTTGGCCTCTGCTGATTGAATGGAGCTTACTGCTACTGAGTGAGGGAGCATCTTCCTTATCTCAGTCTACTGATTCAAATGACAGCCTCTTTCACAAACAGCCTGAAAACATATGCAGAAAGAGTGCTTTACCAGCCATCTGGATATCTCTAAATTCAGGCAAATTGACACCGAAAATTTACCATCACAAACAGTATTTATACCTGATTCATGGCTAAAATTTTAGAATAGGAGTTCTATTGTTGTCTATCTGTATTATATTTATCTGTATTATGATACATATTTTCTTATCTTTGGATGGTACTGCAAAACTAATTTACAAAATCCTTTGAAAGACCTCTACTATATATTGACTTGGAAAAAAAGAAACACTTATAAATTAAATATTCTTAAAACTTCCAGAAATATTGGAACTGACTCAAATGATTTTTAAGTTCATACGATCTGAACAAACCTTGGGTAAAGGAGACTAATTTAACATTTTGGCTTAGTAAAACAAGAATGTGTTCAGAGTTGTCACCATTAAATATAAAATAGACATACATCTTTTTTCTAGTTTGAGTTCCAGTGAAATAAGCTAATGTAATATTTCCTAGTTATTTAAAATCTTAAAGCTTATAGAGTTAATTCTAATTAAATTAAGCCATTCAACTAAAAAAAATACTATTTTAATGATAATTGTGTTTTACAGTAAATCTGGCAAATAATCATTTCCAAAATATTTTAGGCAATTTGCAACCTTAAAGTTAAGCAAAGTTAAGCAAAATACATTAAATAAACATCAAGATCATTTGTAAATGAGATAAAATACTAAAACATTATTAACTGAAAATAAGTTGAAGTTTATATTCTTTTGAACTCTTATTTTTACAGAGAGGCTACATATATTTTGGTCTGTTAAAAAATATGCTCGCTTTACTACATTGAAAAATTGTATTATAAAGAAACATACAGCATTCTAGAAATTGTGAGATTGTATATTTATAAATTTTCTAACCTACTATAGAATGCTGATGTATGCCAGACAGCTTGAAACTGTCTACTTTCTAGTTTTTTCAGGAAAATACAGGTTACTAAGGGTTAAAATTATAATCAATATATGTAAATAAAACAACAAGAAATAACATCAAGGGAAATAACTCTATGTGAAGTAGGCAAGAAAAGTAGAATGTGTTTTGCAAGTTTATTTTTGATAAAAAAATTTTAATGTATGTTTTTGATAGCAAAGTAAAATTACAGGACATTCCAAAAGAACAAAATATGTAGTACAAAATCTGAATAGATATAGAAAATTATAGAGGGAGTGTGAGGGGAGTTATTTATGTTGTAAGCTCAAGTTAAGATTGAATAATTTATTTAAAAGATTTAGTTTTAAATGAGCTTAATAGTTGACTGATGAAAACCTATCAAAATTTCAGGTTTTTTCCTTCTGTTAAAATTACAAAGTTTTCTCAGATTTTTAGTTTGTTCTTTTTTTAAATATTGTTTTTGTAGTGATGTGGGCTTGCTATATTGTCTAGGGTGGTCTCAAACTCCTGATCTCAAGTAATCCTCTCATCTCGGCCTCCTTAAGTGCTGGGAATTCAGGCATGAGATATCACACTTGGCCTTATTATTGGTCTGCTCTTAATAAGATATTGTAAAAAGTTGTATTTTTTTTTCCTTTGAACTAAGCAGCATCAGAAACAAAGATTCTGTAAAATTTTAACACCTCTGGTAATTGTAAACAATCCTAAAACCACTATACCTATATCATTAATGGAACAATTGCTTAGATAATGACTTCTGTTTCTATTTATTCAAATAATAACCATTTCAAATATGGTGCAAAGTATATACACATTTTTTGTCAATCCAATAAATACAAAATATGTGCATCTCTGTTGAAAAATTAGCCTCTAAACACATGGAGGTACCCAATGGATATTAAGAGACAATGCAATGAGGGCACTTCCCATAAAAAATGGCACTTACCAAATACTAATAAATACATATATACTTTCAACTAATTAATACAAAAGTGGGAGATGGGATTAGATAACAATAGAACTGGCCAGAGTGTGAGTATATGCAAAAGCAAGTGTCCATAAAGACTATCTGCATAAGTGGGTGTGTGCCAGTGTGTGAGTGAAAGTCCATCTGAGAGGAGACTTGGGTCCAGGGATCCAGGGCTTTCTTCTGGAGGTGACTGCAACCCACCACTGCCCTGAGATTGGAGCCCCAGTATGCAGTATTATCTACAATTCTCAGGGGTCTCTTGAGAGAAGGCAGCAGAGAATAGCTGCTCTTCAGCACTTGGCACCTGGCCATGCCATTACCTGCAGCAGCAGGCTCAGCCCTGGCAGCAGGAATCATGGAGAAGGCATGGCAAGGAACTCTGGAACTGAGCCCCGCTGCCAGTGAAGAGACCCTTGCTGCCACAATTTTCTCTGTCCCAGGACTGGAAAGAGATCTGCACTGCCCTGCCCAGTTCTGTCCAGCCTCCAATCTGAGACCTAGAGACTGTCTCCACAACCTTCAGGGATAGACCATCAGACTCAAAGAGGTAGATGCTCCCCACACATTGGAACAGGCATATACATATCTGATCTGAGTGGTAGGCTTGACAACAGTGGCAGTAGCAGATGAGTTGGGTGAGTCCTGATCTGATTCACTCTCCTCCCACAGCAGTCCACAAGGCATCTCACCCATGATGAGAGAAACCCTATCAACCTATACTGAGAGTGGAAGGAATGGACTGGAAACCAGAGCCACTCCCTAAAACAGTGGCAGCGCAAAGCAGCAGTAGCCAAAAGTAGTACAGTGCTTGGAAAAGGAACCTGAAGCTCCAGAAATGGCCACAGAGTGAACTCTTTTTTTCCTTTCTGTTTTTGTTTACATTTTTGTACTTGTTTTGTTTTTATTACTTTATTGTTTTTAGATTTTCTGTTTGTGTGTGGCTATTTTTGAGCATGAGTACATCAACAGAGGTTGTTTGTTTGTATGATTGTATGTTTTTGTTTTTTTTCTGTCTTTGCTCCTTTGTTTATTCATTAGTTGGTGTGCCTCTCTGTTTTCCCTCTTCTTCTTTTCTTTTTTCACCTTTCTTTCATCTCCCTCCTTCATTTTTCCATTCTTTTCCTTTTTCTTATCTTGTTTTGCTTCCAAGAGACAAACACACACCCCACCACATGGAAAGATTGTAAGGTGGTGGGAAGTGAGTTCCAGGGACTCCTGGCACCCATCAACGGTTACTGAGATCTACAGATAGCTCCTGAACCACAGCTCCACACTCAATCAAATCTCAAATCTGCAAAAAGCACAGTCCCCCAGTCTGGCTTCAAAATTGAATAAGTCCAAATGATCTACATCAGAAAGAATAGGGGATTGAGCAAACAGAAGTAGAAGTTATCCCCCATCACTGAGCAACAGAATTAAATAGGGGCAGAGGGAAGGAAAACCTTCACAAATGAGAAAAACCAGTGGAAGAATACAGGTCTCATACAGACCCCTGGGAAGACAGTAACTGAGAATAAAAATTTTGGAACTCAAACAATGAAGAGCCTCCAGAACTCCTGGTCTCAAACCACAAACCTAAATATCAAGATATTAATAGAGAGAGTAAATAGAAATGAGGAGAGACAACAGCAAAGAATAAAGGAGTCAATAACAGAGATGACAGTAATAAAAATACAGTGAATGAAATAAATAACAAACTGATAAACATGGAAAGCAGAATTTAAAAAGTAGAAGAAAGAGTCTCAGAGCTCGAGGACCAAAATATGGAACTAACCCAAAATGTTAAAAACAAAGAAAAGAAGTTGAAAAGGACAGAACAAAACCTCCAAGAGATGAACGATTATATCAAGAGTCTGAACCTAAGTTTAATTTGAGTCCCTGAGGCAAATAAAGAGATAGAGAATACCCTGGAACAAACATCCCATGAAATTATCCAAGAAAACTTTCCTCATCTTATCAAAGACATGATCATTCAAACACAAGAGATTCAGAGTACCCCTGCAAGACATCAAATGAGAAGACCAACTCCTAGACACATAGTAATTCACTTACACAAAGTAGGCATAAAAGAAAAAATTCTAAAGGCAGCAAGAGAGAAAGGTCAGACTACCTACCAGAGAAGACTGATTAAAATAGCAGCAAACTTATCTGCAGAAACACTACAAACTAGAAGAGACTGGTGTG
>NW_007249053.1:10275-14633 GCF_000164805.1 Carlito syrichta
AGGATCCATATTACCAAAATAAAAACCCAAATATTGGACATAGAAGACAAAAAAATAGTAGAAAAAAAATTAGTGAAACAAAAAGCCGGTTCTTTAAAAGGATAAACAAGATTGATGGCCCCCCTAGCCAAATTTACCAAAAAAAAAGAGAGAAGCCCAAACAAACACAATTAGAAGTGAAAAAGAACAAGTCACAATTCACACTGAAGAAATACAGAAGATTATTAGAGGTTACTATGTACACTTGTGTGGAAACAAACTTGAAAACCTAAATGTAATGGAGGACTTTCTGACATGAAACCACTTCCTAAGGTTGAAACAAGAAGAAATTGAGACCCAAAACAGACTAATAACAACCTGGGAAATTGACTTTGCCATAAGAAAACAACCTACAAAAAAAAAAAAAAAGCCCTGAACTAGATGACGTTTCAGCGGAATTCTACAAAACATATTAGGAGGAGCAGATACCAAACCTATTGAAAGCATTCCAGAAAATAGAGGAAGATGGAACTCTCTCCAAATCATTTCATGAAGCTAACATCACATTGACAACCAAACCCTTTACCAGCCAACAAATAAAGAGAACTACAGGCCAGTATCCTTGATGAACATAAATGCTAAAATTCTCCATCAGATTCTGGCAAACCAGATCCAACAATACATCTCAAAAATCATCCACCATAACCAAGTAAGCTTCATCCCTGGAATGCAGGGCTGGTCCAACATCCACAAGACCATAAACATTATTAAATACATCAACAAATGTAAAAACAAGAACCACACAATTATATCATTAGACACAGAAAAAGCTTTCAATAAAATCCAGCATCCATTCTTGATAAAAACTCTCGAACACCTAGGTATAGATGGAATATACCTCATAATAGTAAGAGCCATCTATGAGAAACCCAAAGACAACATACTGGTAATCAGACAGAAATTGGAAACAATTCCCCTGAAAACCAGAAAAAGACATGGCTGTCCACTCTCACTGTCCTGTTCAAAATAGTGTTGGATGCCCTAGCTAGAGTAATTGGGCAACAGAAGTAAATCAGGGGTATCCAAATAGGAAAAGAGGAAGCTAAGTAATCCCTCTGCTGACAACATAATCCTATCCCCTGAAAACCCAAGAGAATCTGTCAGAAACCTCCTTGCACTCATAAAAGGTTTTGGCAAAGTCTCAGGTTATAAAATACATGTGTAAAAAAACAGTCACATTCCTATACATCAACAATAAACAAAAAGAAACCCCTAAAATGCACAATCCCATTCACAATAGCCATAAAAAAATGAAATGCCTTGGCATATTCCTAAGCAGAGAAGTGAAAGACTTTTACAAATTACAAAACACTTCTCAAAGAAAACAAAGACACAAACAAATGGAAAAATAATCCAATCCATCATGGATTGGAAGAATCAGTATTGATGAGCTTCCATTTTATCCAAGGCAATCTACAGATTTAACACAATACCCATTCAATTACCAGTATCATTTTTTGCATACCTGGAAATGACAATACAGAAATTCATATGAATACAAAAAAAGAGCATGTGTGACAAAACAATCCTCAATAACAACAGCAACAAAAAGCAGGAGGTATCACATTTTCAGGTTTTAAACTTTATTGTAAGGGTACAATAATCAAAACAGCCTGGTATTGGTACAAGAACAGGCATATGAACCAATGGAACAAGATAGAGATTCCGGAAGCAAAACCTCAATTTATCAACCAACTCATCTTTAACAAAGTCTCCACCAACAACCACTGGGGAGAGGAGAACCTATTCAGTAAATGGTGCTGGGAAAACTGGCTGACCACATGCAGAAGATTAAAACAAGAACCCTCCCTACCTATCACCAAACACAAAAATCAACTCTAAATGTAAAACCCAAAACTATATGACCCTTAGAAAATGCAGAAGACACCCTTATGCAAATGGAACCGGCAATCAATTCCTGATCCAAACCCAAATACCCATGACATAAGAGATAAGATAGGACAAGTGGGACCTCATCAAACTGAACAGCTTCTGCAAAGCAAAAGAAACCATCCAGAGAGCCCACAGAAAGGGAAAAAGTACACACCAACTGTATATCTGACAAAGGCCTAACATCCAGGATCTAAAAGAAACTCAAAGGTGTCAAAAAGAAAAAAAAAACAAATAGCCCATTACAAAGTGGGCAAAAGACGTGACTAGACATTTCTCAAAAGACATAGGAGCAGCCAACAGATACATGAAAAAATGCTCAACCTCACTAATCATCAAAGAAATGGAAATCAACACCACACTGAGATACCACCTAACTCCAGTCTGGATGGTCATCATCAATAACTCAAAAAACAAGAGATGCTAGAGGATGCAGGGAAAAGGGAACACTTCTACACTGTTGGTGAGAGTGTAAACTAGTACAACCTCTGTGAAAAACAGTTTGATGATTCCTAAGAGATCTTGAAATTGACTTTCCATACTACCCCATGACCCCACTTCTGGGAATACACCCGGAGGAACACAAATCACATTATGAAAAAGATACCTGCACATGCATGTTTATTACCGCATTATTCACCATAGCAAAATATGGAATCCACTGTACTGCCCATCGAAAGAGGACTGGATAAAAAAATGTGGTACATATACGTGATGGAATATTACACAGTCATAAAGAATGACAAAATTATGAACTTTGTAGCACCATGATGGACTTAGAGTCTATAATACTGAGTGATCAATCACTGAAACAAAGAACTGAGTACCACTCTCACTCATAAGTGGGCCTTGAACAGCTATCATAATACTTATAGAGATTAAGTATTACTTAAGGGATTGGCAGTAATGGGAAACATTCAGGGGAGGGAGGGGCACACCTCATCAGCAAGAGAGTGCATGAAAACCATTTGTATACCTGGTCCTGAATTTTACCCCACATTAGTAAATAAATTAACAAATAAGTAAAATAATGCTGGAATTAAAAGCATTTTGGTGCTTTTATTTATTTTTGTAAGAAATGGGACCATACTTTCTTTTCCAGGCTGCCTTTGAATTCCTGAATTCAAGCTGTCCCCCTGCCTCATTCTCCAGAGTAGTTGGGGCTACAGGTGCATGCCACTGTGCCTAATCTAAATTTGATACTTTTTAAAATGATATTTTGAACAGAGGGGCATAGTTAGGAGATTATAAGCGTGCACATTTTATCTATTCAGTGTGGAAAATGCATTTTTTTATTATATTTTATATGTGGGGTACATTTCAGGCATACAAAGGATCATTATGCAGATACCCTAAAAATGTATTTTTATAAATACATTTGATTTACAAAAAGCAGCCACCAACTTAGCTCTTAAATAATCTGATGATTTAAGTCCTGTAGAAAATGTCACTTAAAATGGTTTTAAGCATCATGCAATATCAATAGTTGACATTAAAAAAAAACCCAAAAAACCTCACCACTCTGTTTGTAGTCCTAAAACAGATTCACAAATTTTGCTTATAATAATCTCACCCAAATATGGAAGAGGTCTTGCTATAGTGTGTCTGTGTGCACATTTTTTAACATTACCACTGACAAGTGAGTGCTGGAAAATGTGTCTTATTAAGCAAAAACAAATGAATAATCATTTAAGATTGTCATTGAATTGTGAGATATTGTCAAACATCACAATTTGCCTAACAGAAAACAAAATAATCTAAGAAGTATATTTTTAACATGTTGCTGATGGAAAAAATAGCAAAACTACAGAGGAGTCACAATTATGTAGAGAACTAGAAAGACAGAGGAAATTAAAAAATCAAATAAGGCAAAAACCTATTGCATCAAAGTAAAAGCCTAGAGGAAAAGAATGATTTCCTTGCAAGAATACACATTAACATATTAGACTCTAAAATAAGAAAAATACGTAGAGACCAATGATCATAGATTAACTTGTAATGACACTTAGATAACTCCTATTGGAAAAGTCTCCAAAACCATATGAATTTACAGCAGAGTGTTAACTGACTTTAAACAAACTCTGGTTTTATTTAAAACGGTCAAGACCTAGAAAGAGAGGTGACTTTTTTCACTCTATGGTTTAATATCAAAGCTTGATATGCGTTAATATAGTTCATCTAATGTAGAATGCCAATGTGTGTAAAACAGACATTATTTTATGTACCATTACAAATAGATTGCCAGTTAACTGTGACTTTCTCAATAAAGGAAAAACTGTTGTTGATGAGTTTGCTTCCATTAAAGCCACAAAACAAAAATTGCAATAAATTCTGGTTTGGTATAAATAATAAACTTAAATAATGTTGCAAGTGGGAGTATGCTTCCTTTTTCAATATTGTTTCAATTACTTCAACACCATAAAAAAAAA
>NW_007249054.1:0-1255 GCF_000164805.1 Carlito syrichta
CGATGACTGGTGTGAGCCCCTGCACCCGCTCTCCACACCCCTCTTGGGACCCCACCATGAGGCCTGCTCCCTTCTGTTGACCCAGGACCCCATAGAGGCCTACCAGAGTCAGGCACTGAACCCTCGCCTGGGGGAGAGACTGATGCAGGGGCAAGTTTCCACTTGGGTGCCCACCGCTCCACCCGCCTTGTTCCCCAGGGTGTAAACACTCTCTTCTCCCAGGAGTCAGCAAGGGGAAAGGGAAGGCCTGATTCTCAAACCATCAGGGGTTCAGGGATTGTGGGTCAACTCATGCCTGTATCCTCAGCATTCAGGGAGTTCGAGATGGAAAGATGGCTGCAGTCCAGTAGCTCAAGACCAGGTTGGACACCATAGAAACCCCCCACCTCGACCTCAAGCAAAACCCAGAAAACATTGGGTGAGAGCTGGCCTCAGCGGAAGGATCAACTCTGGGTCAGAGTTCAAGGGCAGGCATAAAGACCAGGATGTTTAACAAATGGAAAGCCTGTGATCCCAGCAGTTTAGGAGGACCAGGCCAAGAGGATGGCCAGATTTGGGCAGTTTGAGAGCAGCCTAGGCAATCTAGTGAGGAAGGAAAAGAAAGAAAGAAAGAAAGAAAGAAAGAAAGAAAGAAAGAAAGAAAGAAAGAAAGAAAGAAAGAAATGCATTCTTCTGTAAACCTTCTGCCCTCAGTCTTTCCTCCACCATTCCCACACATATTAGGGTCCCCCAACCTTGGCTTCTTCCAGCACCAACCCCCCACAATGAGTGTTCCTGCTTTGGTGCATGAGTTCTCCACTACCTGACTGGGTTACTGCCGGCTGTCAACTCTGATGGGAGAAATGTGCCCCAGGCAGGCTGACTCTCCAAATCGGCAAAGAGGACTTTCTGCCAAGAAAGGCCAGGGACACATCCATCACCCGGGTACATTTCTTTTTCCCCAATCCCATTTTCCAGGCTCTAACGTCAGTCAACCTGTGAACACACCAGGTACAGTTGAGAATCTGTGTACAATTCTGATGTTTTTGGAAACTGTCTGGCTCTGTTGCCCAGTCTGGGACCCTTGGACATGACTGTCCTTCCCTGCTACCCTTGAAATCGTGGTCCCTGGTGATCCTCTCACCTCAGCCTCTGGGGTGGCTGGGTCTACGAGCACCTCAAACCCTGACATCCTGTTTGGAGGGGTGCAGAGATGGTGTCTTCTTCCGTGGCCCAGGCTAGCCAGGGGCTCCTGGGATCCAGTGATACTCCTGCT
>NW_007249054.1:2344-3515 GCF_000164805.1 Carlito syrichta
TTAACCCCTCAGGTGTAGGCCCCGGGAGACACAATCGTGCTGCTGCTCCCCAGCCTCCCACTTGGAGGAGGAGACTCCGTCAACAAAAAAGACGCCTCCCACTTGCGTCACGACCAGCGTCCATGGCTCCTCAGGGATAGGCCCACGTGGGAGAGGGACGATGGAGAGATCGGGAGTGTAAGGGGCCCTCCCCCTGCCCTAAGGTGGTAGACAGGGAGACCTGAACCTGGTCTGGACGTGGTATTGACGGACCACCTGGTTGGCTCTGTGCCCTATGGCCGCCAACCGCAGGACTGTCTGTTCTGTGAGCTCACACGTCTTTGAGGTGGGGTACGAGTATGGAGGGTGAACACAGGTCTTCTGGGGTGCGTCGTCAAAGGAGCGGGGGCGGACATTGCCTGTGTTCACCTTTGAAGCCTAACATGAATGACAGGCCAGAAAGTGCATTTCCTTCTCCCATCTCTGAGGGTGACACTTCACGCTGGGTGGAAGAGGTGTTGTTGTTGTTGGTGGTGGTGATTATTATTATTTGAAGTTGGAATCCTGATCTGTCCCCCAGGTTGGGGTGCAGGGACACACAGACACCACAGACTAAATCTGCCAGGCTCAGGCGATCCTCCAGCCTCGAACACCCGAGTGACTGGAGCCCCAGGCAAGCGCCACCACAAATGGCTTATATTTGGGTTTATTTTTGATGGCCAAGATGAGTTCTTGTTCCATGTCCCAGGCTGGTGTCGAAGCTACAGACTCAGGACGTCCATCTACCTGGGCCTCTGAAGGGCCAGGATGCAAGGCTGAGCCCCTGACCCTGGCCTATGGTTGTGGTGGTGGTGGTACTTGGTAAAATTATTCCGAGTCTGAGTCCCACTCTGTCATACAGGTTGGAGCACAGGAGCCCACTCTTGGCCACCGCAGCTTCCAACAGCTGGGCTCCTGCGATACTCCCGCCATGGCCTGTCGAGTTCCCAGTATGACAGGTGTGCACACCATGCTTGGCTCCTTTTTTGGCTTTTTGTAGAGACAAGGCCTCACAAAGGTGCCCGGGCTGGTCTCGAACATGGGGGCTCAGGCCATCCTCTCAGGTCGACCTCCCAGAGTGCTGTGATGACAGTTGTGAGCCCCAAGGCCTTTCCTCCACAACCCACTCTGGGCCCCACCATGAGCCCCACTT
>NW_007249054.1:4634-6113 GCF_000164805.1 Carlito syrichta
GGGATTCCATTCGTGGTTCATCATAACAGACCTTCTGGTTCGTTTTTGATGAAGGATTGAGGCCAGGCTCGGGGGCTCAGCCTTATTATCCAGGCGCTTGTGGAGGCTGAGGCCAGCAACAGTCCCAAAACCATGGGACGAGACTAGCCCAGGTACATCAGCGAGACCTCATCTCTACACTCCATCTCAAATGAGCCATTGTGGTGGCACGTGCCTGTTCTGGCTCCTCGGATTGCCAGGAAAATGCTCCCCAAAGCTTGGCATCCATTTGTGTATGGAGTTGGGATCATCATGAACAGAAAGATTATTTGGAAGGACACCCCGCCTTGGGTCTAGAGTTCCCGAAAGACAGTGTATCAACAGACACTTGGGCTGTGGTTTTGGGAGACCGAGGCAGGGACCGCTGGAGCCCAGAAGTTCGAGACCAGCCTGGGCCACATAGCGAGACCTTGTTGCTCCCTAGAATGCAAACACTGGAGTCATGTGTAGTGCCGTCCACGGTACAGGTTACACATGATGCAGTGACCTCTGTTCCGGGGTGTTCCTTTGCATTGCTCCTGCTGACAAAACGTGCAAGTACAGGACAGGCACAGTGGCTCACAGCCATCAACCCCATGCCTGGGAAGGACAAGGCTGGTGACTGCCTGAGACCAGGGGTCAGAGACCAGCCTGGGTGACGTGGTCAGACCTCATCTCGGTGAGAGATTCCCAAAATCTAATCCGTCATGGTGGAATCCAGAGTCCCGGTTGATCACTCTGTGCCCAAGAGTTGCCTTAGCTTGGGGCTGTCTGTTCCATGAGCTCACACACGTTTTTGCTGTGGAACATGAGTGTTGAGGGTGGAGGAAGGCCTTCTGGGGTGCGTGGTTGAAGTTTCAGGACAGACATGCCCGGTGGCCACCTTTGTAACTTCCCACGAACTTCAGGACAGAAAGTGCCTTTTACTCTCCCATCCTTGAGGGTGAATCCTCTTGTGGGTAGCATGGATAGTGGTGGTGGTGATCATTATTATTATTAGAGTCAGAATCCAACTCTGTCACCCAGGGCAGAGCACAGGAGCATGCTCATGGCCACAGCAGACACCACCTGCCATGCTCAGGCAATCCTGCTGCATCAGCCTCCTGAGTAACTGGAACCACAGGCCTGTGCCACCACACCCAGTTACTCTTTGGATTTATTTTTGAGGGCAGAGATGAGGTCTCTTCCTGTGTCCTGGGCTGGTGTCAAACCTGCAGGCTCAGGCCGTCCACACTCCTGGATGTCCGAAGAGCCGTGATGCCAAGCTGAGCCCCTGAGCCCAGCCTGTTATTGTGGTGGAGCTGTTTGTTGTTATTATTCTTAGTCAGAGTTACACTCTGTCGCACAGGTAAGAGAGCAGGGCCCTGCTCTCGGCCACCACAGTCTCCAATGGCTGGGTTTTGGCAATCCTGCTGCCACGGCATCACAAGTAGCTAGCATAGACATGCATGTGCCACGGTC
>NW_007249055.1:0-6945 GCF_000164805.1 Carlito syrichta
TAAGTGTTCACAGGTTCGATTCCTTCACATCCCCTTTCACATTTTATTTTCCATTTCATTCTTCTTTTTTCTAAGAGTCATTTAGTGGGTGTGTAGAAGGATCTCTTTCCTCATTTGTGTTGTTTTGTTCTATTCTCATGGGAAAAGAGATGGGAAATCTGTACAGACTTTTAAGTGTATGTACAGGAAAGCTAACTGCAAGTACAACGTCCTGAATAAATGAGATGCTGTTGATTGTTGTTTTCACTCACATTTCCGTAATGCTTACTTTTTTGCATCTTTTCATGTGTGTTGGCCATGTGCTTATCTTCTTGGAAGATGGGTCTATTCAGGCTAGTTTCCCATTCTTGAATTAGAGTTTTTGAAATTGTTTTATTGTTGATTCATAGGAGTTTAAACATTATTATATCGTGTATTTTGATCACTTAGAATTATATTCTGAAAATATTTTTTTCTCTTATTTCGAGTGGCTAATTTTCTCTGTTGATAGTGTTCTTTTGAAACACAGAAGCTTTCCACTTGCCTGAAGTCTGTTTTGTTTTTCTGCCTATATTTTGGTGTGTATAAGCAATAGTTGAGAGACTCACTGTCATGAAGAATTTCTGCTCAGCATTTGTCCAAGGGTGTTAGAGTTCCAACTCTCTCCTTTGTGTATTGTATGAAGTTCAAGTTAAAAACATAAGGTGCAAGAGAAGGGTTCACATTTACTCCCATGCAAGAGAGTATCCAGTTTTCTGAGAACGGTATGTCGAAAGACTGCCCTATTCCCACTGAATGAATGTGGCAGTAAATGTGTACACTGATTCCTCGGTGTTTGTTCTGTTCCATGGATCAATAGGTATGTTTTTATTTCATTGCCTGTCTGTTTTCTTTATTAGAATTTTGTGAAAGCAGAAAGTGTGAGACTCTAAACTTTGTGCATTTTCAGGAGAGTTTGGGCTATTTCAGGTCTCAGGCAATTCTACTGAAATACAAGTCATTTGGATTTGGTAGAGATTTCATTTTATTTGTAATGCTTTGTTTAGCAGTGGCCTCTTAAAATATCATGGTTTTTATTTATTGAACCCAGTATTTCGTTTTCATTTCCTTATGTCCTCTGCAATTTCTATCTGCAATATTTTGTACTTTTTAGTGTACTATTCCTTTGTCTGCTTAACTTTTTTTTACTATTTTGTTGTTTTGGCTTCTATTGTAAATGAATTGTTTCCTTAGTGTTTTCTTCAGGTTGACTTTAAAAGTGTAGAAAGACACCTGGTTTTTTTTTATGTTGAATTTGTGTCATACAACAATGCTCAATTTATTACTTCTGAACGGGTGTGTGTGTGTGTGTGTGTTGAACTTGTTGGAGCTATCTATACATAATGTTGTGTCTATATTAAGTGAGTTTACTTCTTCCTCTCACGTTAGGATACCTTGAAAAATTATTTTTTGTTTAATTGCTCTGTTCAGCATTCTGAACACGATTTTGAAGGGAAGTTGTGGAAGACTATATCCATGTATAGTTCTTAATCTTTCGGGAAAAGCTGACAGTTTCATCATTGAGTCATCATGTCAGTTTTGTGTTTTCCTATTTGGCCTTTATTATGTGAAGGAGGTTTTCTTCTCTTTTTTGTTACCTTTTAGTGTTTGTACCATGAATTAGTGTGAACTTTTCTGAAATCCTTTTTGACATCAATTAAGAAGGTTGTATGTTTCTACTTTTATACTGCTAGTGCAGTGTGTTACTTTGACTTTTGTATGAAATGACATTAATGTTTTGTAAGTTGTGCTATACATGTTTCCCTGAATGAATCCCACTTGTCATGGTGTTCAGTTTAATTTATTTTAATATACTTGGCTGAGGATTGATGTCCAAAATGCTGATGAGTGCCTTACAATTAATGATTTAAGAAAAAACACAGAGATTCCACACTTGGACCAGCAGTATGGGGAGCTCTGTGGACATCCACTCAGAGAACAATCACAGTCAATGATAGCTGTTGCTTTACAAAAGTCCTTCAAAGTCTCTGGAAGTTGCCCTAAGGTAGGCATGCAACCATGAGAAACGTTTGGTCTCAGTGAGAGCCTTGAGAGTAGGTGGCACTTGGCCATGACCTGTCCCTTGGCTCTACATGATGAAAGGGCTGCTTGGGTGAGTGTGGCCAAGAAGATGGTGCTGTCTCTTCTCTCGGCTCCCAGACCAGAGATTCAGTGTCTTGCTAGGACACACAGGCCATCGCCTGTCTTCTTCATTCCAGCTCTGAGTCATGGAGGCTCAGTTCCTGGCAAGTGAGCCTGAGAGGCTGGGGCTTTCTTCCTCCATCTATTGGCCACTCACAGGATTGGAGAAAATGAAAGTGATCAAGAGTTCATGTGACTTCATCCTGGCGCAGCAGCGTCTCTCCTTCCAGATGCCAGAAGGGGAGTGTCAGGTGGTCGGCAGCAAGCAGTCCTGGTGGATTATGGGATTTTCTATAAGGTGATCATCCAGGTGCTGGAGACCATCGCTCCTGAGATTCAGGACTTTGTGAAGGACTCCATTGGCCTGAGCAAGCCGCCTGCTATCGAACCTGTTGACTCCATTTGTGACTTGAAAGAGAAGATTTAGAATGTTGAAAACCTTGCATGAAGGATCAGCTACTTTAGTTTCAGGGTCAGAAGCTGTGGAAAAATTGCAGCCTGGCAGACCTCAATATTAAAGACTGAGACACCATCATGGTCCTTGAGAGAAGTTAAAGTCCCCAGGGATTCCCACAGTCTGTGATGTAGACTCTAATGTCCTGTTCCCCCCATCCCACTCCTCTTCTATCCAGACACTGTGCTCTTTCTGAGATATAAATATGAACATACACTCTCTCCTGCCTAAAATCTTTCAGTGGCTCCCCGTTACCCACAACATAAAGTTCATGCTCCTTTGCTTGGCCTTAAGGATCCTTTACAATCTAGCCTTTGTTTATCCCTTGTATCTCCTTCCACATCTCCCAAAACCTTCTAGATATGCCCGGACATGGCAATTCCAGAACACTGAATGCCAGGTCATAACTCCAATGCTTTGAATCAACTCTCCTTTGCCCCCAAGCCTCTCATCTTTCAACATGCAAACTTCTAAGTCCTTGATTCTCCAAGTTTGGACCACAGACTGCCGGAATCAGCATTGCCTAGGAACGCCTTAGAAAGGAAAATTCTAACAACATTGCCAGGCTTAACTTGAGTCAGATTCTCAGCAGCAAAATCCAGCACTCTGTGTCATAACTAACCTTCCAAGTAATTTTGACGCATGCTAACATTTGTGAACCACCGCCATAAGTCCCAAACAGCTGACTGAGTCATCTGCCCCTACCCTCTCCCTGCACCAAGGTCAGGCTTCTGTGGAAGTACCTAGGACCCTCATTGTGCTCCTTTGTTCATTTGTCTGGTCTAATAAGACTTTCAACTATACCTTATTCCTTGTGACTCCATAGTCCAGAATGGTACTTTCCCGGTGCAAATGCTTAGGGTGTGCTTGTTGAATAAATGGGTTAACCAAATGATGACTTTGAATCTTTCACTGTTATCTTCCTAAGGGTCTCAGTTCAATACTATTTTGGAGACCACATTGTTTGGGGTGCCCCTGAGCCTAGGTCTTATTCTTTGAAAATGTCTACACTCACCTGCATGCACCCCTTTCTGGAGGAGTAGACCTGCTCCCCATGCTCATAGCCAACATTTTCACCCCTGCCCCAACTAACCATAATTGGACCAAAGATAGCCCAGACCTGACAGAATGGGTTTCAGGTCAGGGAGAAAAGAGTGGAAACTCATGTTTGTGATTTTGTTTTTGTCTTTTGTTTTTTTTCTATAGACAAGATCTCACTACTCACCAGTCTCAAACTTCTGACCTCAAGTGACTCTCCCACCTTGCCCTCCCTAAGTGCTGGGATTATGGGCATGGGTCACAGCAGCTAGCCCAGAGACTCTTTAGAAAGCTGTTACAGACATCCCAGGAGAGGAGACATTAGTGCTGGAGATAGGAGTGAAGAAGGGAAATAGTTCAGGACCCAAAAGGTAGCAAGCTGATGGATAGAACGTGGAATGTGAGGGTAAGAGGGACTCAAAACTATCTTCCAGTTGTTACCTTCAAGGGACTATTGGTCAGGAGAGGTTTTAAGGAGCCTGCTGGGATCAACAACACTCCCAACAGCTGGCAGCAACAACACTCCCAACAGCTGGGAGATGAGTGTCTCTGTCCAGACGGGAGGTATGGGTGGCACACGACATCATCCACTCCACTTCAAGCCCTTCACTGCATGTGAGTTATATCTCAACCAGATAATCCCAGAAAAAGAATGATGCCAAGATACTAGAAACATTCTAGTATCTTAATCTGGATGGTGGTTACAGGAGTCTATGCAAATGTAAAAACTTTATCCAGTCATACATTTAGATGTCTCAGATGGGGTTCCCAGGAAAGCAGATTCTGAGACGGAGATGTACTATATCTGTTCTGTGTCAGTGAGGGCTTCAGGA
This sequence comes from Carlito syrichta, assembly GCF_000164805.1. Taxonomy (NCBI): domain Eukaryota; kingdom Metazoa; phylum Chordata; class Mammalia; order Primates; family Tarsiidae; genus Carlito; species Carlito syrichta. Next base: position 4,486 of record NW_007249055.1, read on the forward strand.
AGCTCCCAACCAATGCAGAAGGTGAAGGGGGAAAGGTGGGTCACATGGCATGGAAGGAGAGGAGGGAGAGGAGAGAAAGGAGGAGGTGCCAGGATCTTTAACAGCTAGACCTCATGGGAACTAATAGAATGCACTCATTACCATGGGGAGGACACCAAGTCATTTATGAGGGATCCGCCCCCATGACACAAACTCTTCCCAGTAGGCCCTACTTCCAACACTGTGGACCACAGTTCAACATCAGATTTAGAGGGGAGGACAAACATCTGGACTGTATCGTGTACACACACAAAGTTTATTAGAGGGTGATCTCAAAGAAACACCTGAGAGGAAATGAAGGAAATAGATCAGAACACAGACAGAGGCTGAGCTTGATGCAGTCACAACGAAGACTTCAGCAGACCCCATGGTGGCTCTGAGTCATGACTTCAAAGTTGCCCTCAGCACAGATAAGAAGGCCAGGCCTCTGTATCCTCCACATCCATCAGTCGCTCAATGCAGCCAGCCCCATGGAAGAGGGCGTAATCCTGAGTAAAGCAGTCTCCCTTTGTCTAGGACAGGTCTCAGGCCTGTCAACCTGGAGCTGGCAGCAACAACACTCCCAACAGCTGGGAGATGAGTGTCTCTGTCCAGACGGGAGGTATGGGTGGCACACGACATCATCCACTCCACTTCAAGCCCTTCACTGCATATGAGTTATATCTCAACCAGATAATCCCGGAAAAAGAATGATGCCAAGATTTCTAACCATCGTCTATGGACACTTCTTTCTACTCACACTCATCTTGTTAGCATGACAATTTGCGGTTTGTCTCCCCATTATAATAACCATTCACATTTATTGAGCACCAACTATGTGCCAGGTACTGGACTGAGTGCTTTTCACCTGTCATTTCACTGGAGCATCATAGTGGCCTTAGGATGTAGGGACTATTATCATCCCCATTTTACAGATGGGGAAACCAAGACACATGTTTTAAATGGTATGACTGCTGAGTTTGGATTTGGACGCAGGCACTCTGGCTGCACAGCTCATGCTTGTGACCAATTTGCTATGCCATAAACTCAGCAAGAATGGCTGACTCTTAATCACTACTGTCTTCCCGTACCTAGCTCAGGGGTTCGCACATAACAAGTGTGCAGTAACTATGTGTTGAATGAATAGATGAGCCTAATAGGGATTAAGTGGAGTCTTGTATGAGGCCTGGAAACAATACAAGTACAAGAGAGTTTCTTCACCCAGCATGCCTAGCACACAATAAGTGCTCAATAAATGTAGCGGCTATCAGGTTTTATCTCTTCTTTCCTACCCGCTCCAAGTTCTCCTTTTATATCCCAGGATGGGTGCTGAAGAGCTGCATTCTTTCTGATTCTGGCCGTTCCCTCACTCCTTATTTCTGGGTTCTCTATTCTCTCCGTTGGTCCATGTGTCTGCTTTTATATCATTCCATTTGAGTTACTATAGCCTTGTAATATGTTTTGGAGTCAGGTCAAGTTGTAATGCCTCCAGCTTTATTCTTTTTGCTCAGGATTAATTTGGCTATTTGGGCTTTCCTGTAGTTCTATATTAATTGTAATTTTTTTTCTCTTTCTGTGAAAAATGATGTTGGTATTTTGATAGGTATTATACTTAATCTGGAGATTGCTTTAGACATTATGTTCATTATAACAATATTAATTCCTCCAAATCATAAAAGTGGAATCTGTTTACATTTGTTTGTGTTCTCTTCAATTTCTCTCATCACTGTTTTATAGTTTTTCTTGTGAAGAATTTTCACCTTCTTGGTCAAAATTTATTCCTAGGTATTTTTTTGTTGTTGTAGCTATTGTGAATGGCATTGCTTTTTAAAAAGTTTTAAAACAGAGTTTATCAGTGAGAAGAAGAGAAGGAAAAAGGAAGAGTCATGGCAGAAAGACCTGCTATGGGCAAGTTTCTCAAAAAGAAAAACCACCAGCATTGTCTTTTAGTTTCCCTTTCAGTTATTGATTATTGGTGTAGGGAAATGCTACTGGTTTTTGTATGTTAGTTTTGCAAGTCTACAAATTTCATCAGTTCCAAGAGGTTTTTTGGTGGAGTCTTTTAGTTTTTATAGCTATAAGATCTTGTCATCTGAAAAGAGGGACAATTTAACTTTCTCTTTTGTCATTTGGATGCCTTGTATTTCTTTTTCTTACCTGATGACTCTGGCTAAGAATTCCAGTACTATATTGAGTAGGAGTGCTGAAAGTGGGCTTCCTTGCCTTGTTCCAGGTATTAGAGGAAAGGCTTTCAAATTTTTCCTCTTCGGTATGATGTTAGCTGTGCATTTGTCATATATGGTCTTTATTATTTTGAGGTATGTTTCTTCTGTGCCTAGTATGTTGAGAGTTTTTTTTTTTCCTTTCATGAAGCAATGTTGAACTTTGTCAAATGCTTTTGCTGTGTCTGTTGAGGTGATCATATGATCTTTGTCATCCATG
>NW_007249056.1:0-2031 GCF_000164805.1 Carlito syrichta
CTTGTGCTTCCCTGATGATGACTGGCCCAATGGGACCAGGGTCTACATAACACTGGGATCTCTGAGAGAAGAGAAGGTCATTAACCGAGACTGTCTTCTGATGTTCATGGTGAGAAAAGAATTTAGTAAAGGGTAATGAGGGCAATGGAGTCAGAAATGCCTTGCAAAAGGAATTTAAAAGTCAGGATTTCAAAATGTCCTGTGCATTCCTTTCTGACAAGAACTGACAACAGTAAGCAAAAAAGTACTTAAGCACGAAAGATTTGCTTTTCTCTGAACTTTTCTTACAAAGAAGAGGTAATTTTTACCATTATCAAGAATACTTGATTCAGTACAACTCCCTAGAATATACAGAGTCCACCGACTAAAGCCACATAACACTAACATGAAGACTGTTTGTGATGTGTCTGTGTGGCAACAGAACACTGGACAAATCTGAGCTCTAGGCTGTGTCAGAAGCTCAAATGCAGAGCAGTCTGGAAAGGAAAGCATGTTGGTGCACAACCCATTCGATAGTGGTTATACATTAAGAACAAAAATCCACACAGCAGCAATCAGAAGTATGAATGGAAACCACATGAAGTCTGGAGTGCCGACTTCCACCCTGGCATCCTAGACCCGATCCCAGCTCCACATGGATATGGCCGGTGGTGCTCACCACCACTTGAGCAAGCATGGCTTTTGGAGCACCCAGGACACAGCAGGAGTTCAGAAACTATCTGCTGCGGTGGGAGAAACATACCAAGGCCCAAGTGTGCTACGATCAGCAACTTCCCACTTATGTAAGAACACGTCTGGATAGGACCAAGATCAAAGTACCCCAAGAGTGGCCATGACGACTTTTCTGATATCACCAATTCAATCAACACTCACTGCAGTGCCCCGGGCGTGTGTTCCTTCTGGACAGGGACAGAGATCTGTGGTTCTGGGGAGGGGCGAGGCACGGATGGTACTGAGGCTGGCGGTAGAGGACCGACATCACTGGGAATCTCCACATGTTTCCAATCTCCTTCTTCAACCATCAGACCAATCAGTGAACTGAGCCGTATGTTCTTAGTTCCTTCTTCAACCTACATTTAAAAAAAAAACAACTGAGAGATGAAAAAGGTCATGACCACAGGAGGTGGCTTAATCCTCTGCTGGGTAACTGTCTTCATCCAGCTAAGAGCTGCTTCCAAGACACACACCTGCTCTTCCACCTACTCCCTTCCTCCACTCATGCCTTCCCTCACACTCCCCCATCCAGTTACAAACATTCTCCCAAATAAAGGATAAATCTAGACTCCTCCTGCTGACGGCCTCCAGGTGAGCACTGCCATCACCACCTTCTCTCTGTCCATAAACATCCCAAACAGGTGACTGTGGTTATGTATCCAACTGTGTGTCTTTCCAGTTTCTATCCAGTGGCCTGGGAATTCTAAGAACTTAGTCCTAGCTACTGAAGTTAACTTGCAGCAGAATCTTAGTCTCTGGATACAAAGAAAACTCCACTGTACAGAGAGAATCAGTTAACTATTCTGGTTAATGTGAAGTATAGTTTACTTGTTTCTCCATATTTAATTCTTCCCCTGCGTATCTATCTACAGAACCTAAGAAATAACACAAAACCTCATGAGTTTTTCCATAAGTGCATCAGAAATATGGTGGTGGCTCAATTAATCAACTTTTTAAAAAATAGATAATGCCAATCAATACCCTAAGTAAGACAAAAGATAAATTTTTGAATAAGAAAAAGGTACTTTAAGCATTTCAGCATTTATTTTAAAAGGGCTGATTGTAATTTACTTACTGAAAAGAAGCCTCTAGAAAACCTTCAGATAATGATATTTTATAAGTTCAGTAATGGAAGAAAATGTTATTCCTTTAAAGTTTTCTATTATTCCCTTTCACTTACGCTCCATAAGGTTCACTGCAGATGTAGTGAATGAATAACAGAACGACAGGCTGCAGGACACTCACTGAGACAGCGATGACAGGGAAGAGCCCCGTCCAAGAGTGAGGGGGCATGTTGGAGCAACACTGACCGATGCT
>NW_007249056.1:2204-5611 GCF_000164805.1 Carlito syrichta
CCTGGCTCGTGCACTACTCTTAAATCAGTGGCATAGCAAGCTGAGGGCCAGGACCATCTAATGTTTACTGATACTGAGTGAGAACAAGACTGACACTCTAATGGAGCAAAATATACTAAGAAGTGGGCACAGAAAACCAAGCAAGAATGTCTGGCCAAGCAGAAGCTGTGGAAAAAGACTAACACAGCTAAGAAGAAGGCAGGTGCTTACTTGTTTGCCACATGCTAGAAAGTCTTATTTCTGTGGACTGTTCATTTTTCTTTCTATGTCCAAAAGTGCAGTTAAGATTATTATTAAGCTAACATTTTTTTCTTTCTCTAAAAGTGTTTAATTATCTGCTTACAGCCAATTCAAAATCACAAAGTAAAATGATAAAGTTTCTCTAAAAATGGATAGAAAAAAGCATTATTAAGTGGTATGAAGACCACTGAACCAGAAATAGGGCTGGTATCCAAGCACAGAGCACACCGATCAAATGTAAAACTTTTTTTAAAAAAAGATTTAAAAAAAAATAATAGGGTTCTAAAATCGTAGTCAGACACTGTGCTAAACTGAAGCTAACCCCGCCACTGTCTCACTCACGTAAACCATACAAGGGACTCCATGTGTCCTCCACCAGCATGACCCGACACCTCCCAGGAGGTGACCAAGAGTGGTTACTGTCACTCCAGCTGCTACCGTATCTAAATAGCATACTTACTCATGGCTTTGCACTCACAGAGGGCCCCAAGAAGCATGAAACCCAGACACGATGGACAAGGACAGGCAACACCGCACAGTTTGAGTAGTGACAAAAGGTACAGAAGTTGCATCAGCTGTAATTTCATCCAGACCACCATGTGAGTCGAAGGTAATCTGGCTTTTCCATTCACTTTAGAAGCATGCTGGTTCACTGCAGACATCCGCTTAGCTGTGGCAGACATTCAAAACTGGTGCAGTCTCAGTCACGGGTCAGAGGCCCACAGGCCACTGCCACTGCTCCTGCTGTCTGGGTGGCCCTAGATGCCCAGTGCCTACTCTTCTGAAGAACCAGGCAGAGGACACCCCCAGGTAGCATCCCCACCACTTTGCTCCCTTAATCCAAGCCCACCCTCACTCTTGTGCGCTGACTTCTGAATGTTAAGTGCAGAGTTTCTACACCGAGCCTTGTTAACTTACAGCTCATCAGTGTTAATATTCAACCTTGAGTGGGCCTTGGAAGTACTACTGACCCTCCCTCCCAGTTGTGAGCAGACTTCCCGAGTCTCAATGCTGACTCCACTACCTGCCAGCATGTGACCTCAGTGACAGCTCCTTACTGTACCAGCCTGTGTTTCCTGATTGTTGATGCAAGCACCGATGGCAGTCACTTCAGAGCTGTATTGAGGAATGAATGAATTCTTTGGCCCTTAGAATAGTGGCCGGCAGCCAGTAGCTGCCATATAAATGTTAAAGGTATCATTATGGTGGTTACTGCTGTCCTGGTATGTTCCTTCAGGTGACTGATTTTTAAAACAAAAAAATACACTCAACAAAGACCAAGTCTGACTACTGGGGGTGCCCCCTAGTAGGGCTGGAGACTCATGCTGAGGCTCAGCCTGTAGCCAGCAGCATTCGAGGTAAACAGACACACTCAGGACAACTGCAGGTCAGGCCCCTGACAAGTGACTCCTGAGACTCCTCAGAGCTGAACTTTGCCCTCAGTCCAGGTCCCTAGCAAGATCCTCCGTACAGAGCTGCTTCCACAGCTGACCCATAGATGTCCTTCCAAGGCGCTAACTACAGCCACCTCACTCACCCTGTCCTGAGGACAGGAGATGCTCCAGACAAGACACAAGGCACCTACAGCAGCAGGTCCCAACCCACCAAGGGTGCCGATCAATAGCACCTGCTTTCGCTGATAGGACACAAAGCGCAAGCACTGCAACACACCTCGCACTCCTCTCCACCTCAAAAATGTGCCAGTGTGTATGGTAAGTTAATTATACAGCAACCCTAAATATGCTGGGAAAGAAAGAGCAGGGATTTTCTAGTATGAAACATGAATAAAACCCTGTGTTTTGATTTACATTGAGTTAGAGTGTAACATGCCCTGGTCTTTGGATAGAATGCACACAGGAAGGGATTACCCCCAGGCTCAAGGCAGACGGGAACTGCAGGCTCAGAGCTAAAAACACACGACCAAGGGATGACCAGAGATGTGCATCTTATCCGCAAAGGCCAGCAGGAGGGACACAGATGGGCACTTCAGTGCCATCACCACTGACCAGTGCGAGTAGGCAACACACAGACCAGCCTGGGGCTAGCGGTCATCATGAGCTGAGGGAACAGGTCAATGCAGGAAAAGCAGCCTGTGAGGAGTGCCTGGTGGTCCTTTGTCCCAGGACGAGAGGCACGCACCTGTCCCTAATCCTCCCTTTCACCCCCGATGCAGGCACCATGATCCCCTACCTGAGCACAAAGAAACAGGCAGAGGTGAGAGAAGCTGCTGGTGGTCACATGGCGGAGAGCCAGTCAAACCATGCAGCTGTGAAAACCTGCAGCAGAGGACTACAGGGCCCACAGTCTCAGCTGCTCCCCACCCTACCTTGCCAGTGTTCGAGAAGTCAAGCAGCAAACATGCCAGCTGGCTCCATCAGTGAGTGAATCATGGACCCTAAAAAGTCACGCTTTTGCCATATGTTGCTTTACAAAATTTCCTCTCTTTTCACACACAGACTCCATGATAAAAAGAACATACACACTACTGAAAATGTGAAAAGACAGAAAAATGGGCTATTGGACCTTAACACTAAAAAATGTTAAACACTTGAACAAAATGTATTATGCAGTAGATAATATAACATCATAAATTAAGAGATAAAAATAAAAGGAAACTATATTGCAAGGAAACTCTATTGCTTAAGAAAGCTTCACCTGTTGAAAACACTCACCATGATTTTGACCAAGACGCTATCATCACTGGCATCCAAGGTAACCACAGCTTTGTCGGTCTCAATTTCACACAAGGCACTCACAGCTTCACCTGTAAAACAAGACTGGGTTGGTTCTGTTTTTAGACAATGAACATGAATATGTGCACACACATGTGCGTATAAACATAAGTAAATACCAGAAACTTCTGCAGCTATTTCTGGACTGTGGAAATACAAGTAATTCTCATTGCGTGTGTCTGTATTTGCGTGCATGTGTATGCTCTGCTGTATTTTCCAAAAGCTCTATATGGACATAAATTTTACTTGTTATATTAAAAAAGCTGTGACCAAGGTCACCGAGCAAACGTTAAAAATGAAATCACACTTTAGAGACAAGAGTATATTCACCTCTGAACAATCAATTCCAGACCCACATCCCCCTCTCACACTCTCTGGCCATTCTTCCATGAAGAGAAGTTTTACAGTTAACAGCATTTCTGGACCAACACCTCA
>NW_007249057.1:0-5121 GCF_000164805.1 Carlito syrichta
AGATAGCTAGCTAGGATGCTAGCTAGTTATTTCAGCTAGAAAAGTCAGCTGGTTTGCTAGGTAGCTAGATAGTGAACTCAGCTAGTTACATCAGCTGGCTAGCTAGTTAAGTCAGCTGGCTATCCACTCTCCTAGCTGGTTAGCTAGCTAGTTATATCAGCTGGCTAGCTAGCTTGCTAGCTAATTAAGTCAACTAGCTAAGTCACCTCGCTAGCCAACTGGTTAGCTAGAAAGCTAGGTAGTTAAGTCAGCTGGCAAGCCAGCGGTATATGTAGGTAGATAACTAGGTAAGTCAGCTGACTATCCAGCTGACTAACAAGGCAACTAGATAGGAATGTAAGTCTGCTAGCCAGCTGGCTAGCTAGTTAAGTAACCTAGATAATTGTCCTGGCTAGACAGCTGGCTAGCTGTGTAGCTAGCTAGTTATGTCAGCTGTCCAGCCAGCTGTCTAGCTAGTTAAGTAACCTAGTTAAATCAACTCGCTATACAGCTGGCTAGCTAGGTAGCTAGCTAGTTATGCCAGCTCTCCAGTCAGCTGGCTATCTAGTTAAGTCACATAATTAAGTCAGCTGGCTAGCGAGCTGACTTGCTAGGTCACTTGCTACTTAAGTCAGCTGGCTAGACAGCTGGCTATCTATTTAACTTACCTAGTTATGTCAGCTGTCTAGCCAGCTGGTCACCTATATAGCAAGTTAATTAATTCAGCTGACTAGAAAGCAGGCCAGCTATTTAAGTCAGCTAGTTAAGTCAGATGGCTTGCCAGCTGGCTATCTATGTAGCGAGCTAGTTGAGTTAGTTGGCAAGCCAGTTGGCTAGCTATTTAAATAAGCTAGTTATTTCATTTGGCTTCCCAGCTGGCTAGCTAGGTAGCTTGCTTGTTAAGTCAACTGGCTAGCCACCAGGCTAACTAGTGTTGTCAGCTAGTTATGTCAACTTGCTAGCCAGCTGGCTAAATTGTTATGTCATCTAGTTGAGTCAGCTGGCTAACCAGCTTGCTAGCTGGTTAAGTCAGCTAATTCATTCAAGTGGCCAGCCAACTGACTAACTAGGTTGCTCGCTAATTTAGTCAGCTGACTAGCCAGCAGGTGACCTGGTTAAGTCAGCTAGTTAAGTCAGCTGGCTAGCTACCTGGCTAGTTAGGTAGCTAGCTAATTAAGTCAGCTGGCTAGCTGGCTGTTTATCTAGTTAAGTCAGCGTGTTAAATGAGCTGGCTAGACAACTGGTTGCCTAGGTGCCTAGCTAGTTAAGCCAGCTGGCTAGCCAGATGACTATCTAGGTAAGTCTGCTAGTTAAGTCAGCTACGTAGCTGGCTGGCTAGCTAGGTGGCTGGCAAGTTAAGCTGGCTGGTTAGCAGGCTTGTCAGGTAGATGGCCAGCTAGTTAAGCCAGCTGACTAACCAGCTGACCAGCAGGGTGGCTCTCTAGTTAAGCCAGCTGACAATCCGACTGTCCAGCCAGCAGGCTGTCTAATTAAGGCAACTGGCTAGCTAGCTGGCCAGACCGCTAGCTGGCTAGCTGGTTCCCTAGCCAGCAAGTGAGCCAGGTTTCTAACTAGTTTAGCCAAATAGCTAGCAGTGTAGCCAAACATTTGGCTAGCTAATTAAGTCAGCTGGCTAGTCAGCTATCCAGTCAACTTGCTAGTCAGCTACTTAAGTCAGCTCACTATCCAGCTAGTTAGTTAAGTCAGGTAGCAAGTCAGCTAGCTATTCAGCTTGCTTGTCAGCTAGCTAGCTGGTCCACTAGATAGTTAAGACAGTTATTCAGCTAACTAGCCAGTTAACTAACTAGATAGCCAGGTAACTAGTCAGCTAGATAGTTGGGTCAGCTAGCAAATCAGCTAGTTACTTAGCTAACTAGTCGGCTGTAAACTTAGCTAGCTGGTCATCTAACTAGTGGGATTGCTCGCTTTCCATCAGGTCAGCTAACTAGTTGGCTTCCTTGCCTGCTCACCAGTCAGCAATCTAGTCAGCTGGCTCACCAGCCAACATGACAACTAACTTGTTGGGTTTCTCACAGGCCAACAGGCTAGCTAGCTAGTCAGCTTGTTGTCAAGCTGACTAGTTACATCAGCTCAACCATCGGTTTGCTCGCCAGTTGGCTAGTTAAGGGAGTACACCTGTCGCCTCACTCGCCAGTCGACTAGTTAAGTTGGCTCACCGGTCGGCTCACTGGCCAAACAACTACTTAAGTCCTCTGATCTGTCGGCTCACTCGCAGTCAACTAAAACCAGCAGACCAGTCAGTTCAATCGCCAACTGAATAGTTAATTCAGCTGAGCGGTTGGCTTACATGCCCGCTGACTAGTTAAGTCAGTTATCTGCTGGATCACTCGCTGGACAATTATTTAAATCAGCTCACCTGTAGTCTCACGTGCCGGCAGACAAGTTGTCACCTAACCAGTCAGTCGCCTAGCTGGCCAACTAGTTAAGAGAGCAAACCAATAGGCTGAATAGTCAGCCAACTTGTCAGAAGACAAGTTAACTCAGCTAGCTAGTCACCGAAAAGTTAGGTCATTTAAATTATCGATCTACTAATTGGCTGGATAGTTAGGTCAGCACACGAGCCATCCAACTAGTTAACAGAGCTGACTAGTGAGCCAACTCGCCAGTCAACTATCTAACCCAGCTTACTAGTCTGTCGACTAGTCGACCAACATGTTAAGCCAGCTAACAAGTCGGTCGTGTAGTCAGCCAACGTGTTAAAACAGCTAACTATTCAACCAACATGTTAAGTACCTAGATAATTTGATAAAGAACTAGTTAAGTTAGCTAGTTAACACGTTTACCAACTAGTTAAAACAGGTAGATAACTCATTAACCAACTCTTTAAGTCATCTATCTATCTTGTTAGCCAACTAGTTCAGTCAGTTAGCTAAGTCAGCTAGCTAACCAGCTAGCTAGCTAAGTCAGCTAGCTAAGTCAGCTAGCTCACTAGTTAGCTAAATATTTAAGTCAGCTACTTAAGTCTGCTACCTAACTAGTTAGCTAAATAGTTAAGTCAGTTAGTTATTCATCTAGTTAAAAAGTTAGCTAACTATATAATTCAGGTATTTAAGTCAACTAGCTGACTAGTTAAGTCGGTCAGTTGAGTCAGCTACCTAAGCAAAGTCACCTACGTAATTCAGCTAGTTAAGTCAACTTTCTAATTAAGTCAGCTGGTTTAGACAGGTAGCTAGCTAGTTAGCTAAGAGGTTAAGACAGCAGATTGAGTCAGGTAGTTAGCTAGGTAACTAATGGGATAAGTCAGCTGGTTGAGTCATCTAGCTACCTAGTTAGCAAATGGGTTGAGTCAGCTGGTTGAGCAAGCTCATTAGCTAGTTAGTTAATGAGTTATGTCTGCTGGATGAGTCAGCTAGCTAACTAGTTAGCTAATGAGTTGTCAGTTGTTTGAGTCACCTAGTAAGCTCATTAGCTAAAGAGTTGAGATGGGTAATTAAGTCAGTTAGATAGCACATTAGATAACGGGTAAGCTAACTAGTTAACTAGGTCATTAAGTCAGATAACTAGCTACTCATCGAAGTCAGATTGTTAGCGAGGTAGCTAGCTAGTTAGATAACTGTTTAAATAAGCTGGTAGCTAGGTATCTAGCTAGTTAGCCTGCTATTTAATTCAGCTGTCTTGCTAGGTAGCTAACTCGTTAATTCAGCTAATTAAATCAGCTGGCTGGCGAACTGGCTAGCTAGGTAGCAAGGTAGTTAATTCAGTTGGTTAGCCAACTGGCTAGCTGGTTAATTCAGTTAGATGAGAGATATGGCTAGCCAACTGTCAAGGTAGGTAGTTAGCTAGTTAAGTAAGCTAGATAGCTACCTGGCTAGATATTGATGTCTTCAAGCTAAGTAAGCTGGCTAGTTAAATCAGCTAGTTTAGTCAGCTGTCTAGTCAGTTGGCTAACTACGTAGTTAGCTAGATAGGTCAGCTTGCTAGCCAGCAGGCTAGCTGTTGAAATCAGCTAGTGAAGTGAGCTGGCTAGCCAGCTTTCTAGCTTAAGTCAGCTAGGTAAGTCAGTTGGCTAGTCAGCTTGCTAGATAGGAAGCCAGTTAGTTAAATCAGCTGGCTAGCCAGCTGAATAGCTGGTTATCTCAGCTTGTTAAGTCAGTTGGAAACCAGCTGGCTAGCTAGTTAATTCAGCTCGTTTACTCAGTTTACTATCCAGTTGGTTAGTTAGTTAAAAAGCTAGTAATGTCAGAAGGCTATCCATCAGGCAAGCCAGTTATTTCAGCTAGTTAAGTCAGCTGGCTAGCTAGGAAGCTAGCTATATAAGTCAGCTAGTTAAGTCAGCTAGCTAAATCAGCTGACTAACTAGATAGCTAACTAAGTAAATAGCTAGTTAAGTCAGCTATTTAAGACAGCTGGCTAGCTAGGTAGCTAGCTCATTAAGTCAGCCCATAAAGTAAACTTTCTAGCTAGGTAAGTCAGCTAGCTAAGTGAGCAGGCTAGACAGCTGTCTAGCTGAATAGCTAGCTATTTTAGTCAACTGGCTAGCCAGTTACCTACCAAGTTAAGTAACCTATCTAAGTAAGCTCCCTAGCCAGCTGGTTAGGTAGGTAGCTAGGTAGTTAATCAGCTGGCAAGCCAGCAGGCTGCATAGTTAGCTAGCTAGTTAACTCAGCTGGCTATCCATCTGTCTAGCTAGGTATCTAGGCAGTTAGGTAAGCCTGCTTGCCAGCTGGTTAGCTACATAAGTCACCTGCTTAAGTGAGCAGGCTAGACAACTGGCAAGCTAGGTAGCTAGATAATTAAGTCTGCTCTCTCACCGGCTGACTAGCTAGATAAGTCAACTAGTTAAGTCAGCTGGATATCCAGCTCGGTAGCTAGGTGGCTTGAATTTAAGTCAGCTGTCTAGTCAGCTGGCTAGCTAGTTAAGTGACCTATTAAATTCAGCTAGCTAGCCCAACTGGCTAGCTGTATAGCGAACTAGTTAAGTCAGCTGCCTAGCACACAGGCCAGATAATTAAGTCAGCTAGTTAAGTCAGCTGGTTTGCCAGCTGGCTAGCTAGGTAATGAACTTGTTAAGTCAGCTGACTAGCCAACTGGCTAGCTAATTTGTCAGCTAGTTAAGTCTGTTGAAGAGCCAGCTAGCTAGCTAGGTAGAGAGCTAGTTAAGTCAGCTGGGTAGCCAGCTGG
>NW_007249058.1:0-1559 GCF_000164805.1 Carlito syrichta
GGGGTCTTTGCACCACCTGGTCTGAGTCTTACCTGGAGCAAGACGTAAAGGAGGAAAAGTCAGCAGTCAGCAGGGGCCGCTCTGTCTTCCTTAGTCAACTTACAGAACAGGGATGAGGAGGAGGAGAGGTCGTCTGTGACCTGACAAAAAGAGGCTGTGGCTGCATGGCTCAGAGCACACGAGTGCGTTTCCTCCGTGGCTCAGCAGAACTCTCAGGGCTCCAAAAATCATTAAGTTTGAATTACGTATTTATTTTTTGAGTCAGAGTCTCACTCTGTCACCCAGGCTGGAGCGCAGCAGCATGCTCAAGGCTATTGCAGCCTTGACCTGTTGTGCTTAGGTGATCCTTCTGCCTCAGGCTTCCAAGTAGCTGGAGCTTCAGGCCTGGCTAATTTTTCGACTTATTGTAGAGACAAGGTTTCACAAAGTTTCCCAGGATGGTCTCAAATCTCTGGGCTCAGGCGATCCTGCCACCTAGGCCTGCCGAAGTGCCAGGATTACAGGCGCAAGCCACCGCGCCCGGCCTAGTTCACTTTTATTTGTAATACAAAAAATCCCCCCCCAAGAGGAATCGCAGCCATGTTGTGGGCGCGAGATGGACGTATGAGCGCGTTCTCACATAAGCCTGCGCACTAGAGACCCCACCCTTTTCACATTAAGCCTGCATTCCACCCTATGTAAGCTGCCATATGACCTGTGCACCATTTCTAATCAGGAGTGGTTTATTTCCTGTCCAGTCGGCCCCTCCTGGACCACCTTCCCGATAGGTAAGTTCCTGAATAAAGCCCACGTCTCGTTGGTTGTCTCCAGGTCATTTCTTCGGCCTCTCAGACACAAAGCCTTCCCTGTTGGGGTCTGTGGGGTCCGGCAGTACAGTCCGTTTCCTTCCTGTAGGCCAGTGGTTCTGAGAATGGGGTCCGAGACCAGCATCAGCTGCATCACCTGGGAAGTTGTTAGACAAGCAAACACCTCAGGCCCCGCCCAGAGGCACAGTCAGAATCGGAAGCTCAGTTTGTGTATGACAAGCCCTGGGGTGGTGCTAGCATAGCTTCAGGGAGAGATCCCTACGCTGGACTGTCCACCGGGGGTGGAGAGTGTGTCTGACCCACCAGTAGTGCACCTGTGTTGAGGCCGGGGCCAGGCCCAAGGGTAGAGCATTGAACACGCACCTAAAATCATCGAGAGTGCAGTGCTCATCTGAATGGTGTGAGGTCGGAGTCCCTGAAGGTGCCAGAGCTGCAGCTTGCGAGACGCTGGACAGGAGGCTGTCCCCCCACCCCTGAGACCGCAGGCCTGCTTGCGGGCTGGGAACTGGTGTCAGCCCGACTCGCCGTGCCACCACCGTGTGAGGCCTGGTAAGTGGAGGCCCAACTTCCCTGAAGAAGCTGCGCCCTGCTCAGCTGCCAGCTGCCTGTTGGACTTCTCTCCTCACCCGTCTGTGGACATTGGCCCGGGGGGGTGCCCACAGCCAGCGGCCGGCGAGGGTGTCGGAACGAATACCTGCTCCTCGGGTGGGCTTTCCCTGCGGTAGGCATGCTCCCGCAAGGACCAGGTGCCTC
>NW_007249058.1:2287-5240 GCF_000164805.1 Carlito syrichta
ACGGGAGCGCGCCACCTGCCGGGCTCGCTTTTCTCGACTCGTCGCGGAGACGCGTCGCGCCGAGTGGCCCGGGCTGGCCTCGAACCCCGGAGCTCAGGCCGCGCTCGCCGGGACGGCCGGCGTGCGCCCCGCGCCGGCCTCGGGCAGTTTCTCTCGGCGGCCTGGTTACCGCGGCGGGACGTCGAGCCGCGTTTCTCTGCGAGGATGCGCGGCTGTCCGTGGACGTCGCCCGGCGAGAGGTCTCCCGATGCCCTTTGTCTTCCGTGGTGGTCACGGGGCTGGTCAGGGAGGACGCGCTCCAGGCCCGAGCGCTGGGTCTGAGCCGCTCCAGTGGGGGCAGGCGGAGAAGGAGGCTGGCGGCCTTCCGCGGCCTTCGGGTCACCGGCCCCATCCGCCGGCTTGGCCTCGCCGGAATGTCCACGTGGCCCCGTCGCGCGCGCAGCCCTCGGTGTGGGGACACTGGTCCTGAAACAAGGGGCATCCCGTCCCGGGGACCCAGGCATCGCGGTGCCCAGGTTCCAGGGAAACGGGGCAGCCGGGCTTTGGGCCGTGGGGCACAGCGGTGGGAGGAGACTGGTGCCGACCGGTCGCCCGCCTCAGACACAGGCCGCATGCGGCTTCGCCAGCAAGGGTCGGGCTGCCGGGGGTCTCCCGGACTGGCCGCTGTGCTCGCCAGGCGGCTCCTCTCCTGCGTTTGGCCTAGATCGCACCAAGTTCCTGGGGACGGCCGGAGGGCTTGTCCTGCAGTCGCGGCGGGGCGGCTGGCGTTGTCTAGCAGCACCTCTTCCGCAGGGGCTGGCAGTCAGGTGGCACTTCGGGGTGCGGCTGGGCGTGTCAGGGAGTGAAGAACTCTGGGCACAAAGCGGGTGACGAAGAGGTTCGCGCAGTCAGGGGCCGCCTCTCCCGGCCAGTTGAAGAGAGAGAGGCAGAGACCGGGAGAAAAGGGAGCGTTTCGTTTCTCTGCCGATTGCAGGGACGTGGGTCGGCGTCATCGTCAAAAAACCCCACTCAGAGCCCTACGAGTTCTTCCCAGTACTTATCCCGAAATTCACAGCCCTTTACCCGCCCTGGATTTGAGGCCTACGCGCAGTCTTGGCACGACTCAAAGTTTACATGAACAGTTTTTGACGCCTGAGGTGATTCATGGTTTTGGTTAGGCTGACTTTGTAGATAACATTCTGCAATTTAAACATGTTTTTGACATGCTTACAGGAAAAGGCCGACAATTGCAGCATTTAAAATGATAGCTTTAACATGTTTTAACACATCAGCGTAACAACCTTCTATTCCTAGAGCCCTGGCCTGTAGAGTCTGAGGTCCGGTGCCCCCTTAGTGGGGGGGGGTAGACAGCGCCCACTCCAGGCTTTCAGATACGCTTCTGCCGGCCTTGGACCGCTGTCCTGATCATTAGGTGTCCTGGCTTGCTAGCTGTTTCTTCAGCACCAGCGGTGGCTGAAAGATAAGACAGGCCGGATGGGCAAAGCCGGGCGAGGGTGGGAGAAAGGGAGGGTGAGGGGAATAGGGAAAATGTACACTTTTAAACTGAAGGGACTTTTACATTCAGTCAACTCAGTTACAAAGAACAGTCGTTTTAAAGTCTTTTCTAAGTGACTGTTCTACTGTGACCAAAATTGCCTCTTTTTAGCCCATAATAGCAATTAGGCAGCCTTGTCTGCCAGGTTAGCAGAGTGGCGGATAACTTAAACTACTTAACCGCCTGTTTGAGGCGTTTTAAACTTGATAACTTCCTTCTTCTTTTCAGTCAGGTCTCAAGCCGACGTGTGGCCATGTGATGACCCACAGCCCCTGGACACCGTGTACTGCAAGTTGGCCGAGAAGATCTTTCTTGTGGACTTTAAGACGATGAGCAAAGTAAGAAGCCCCGGCGGCAGCGAGCCACAGAGCCTGTTCTGCGTGGCGTGTGCCTGCACAGAGACCGTGTGTGACATGCTCCGCCCACCCGGCCATTGTGGGGTTGACCCTAGCTCTAGGGCGGACGTCCGGCTGCCCTCTCCCCTTCCCTCACCCGCTTGTGACCTAGCTGTAACATCTCATTTAGGGTTGGTGGAAAGTTCCGGATCTCTTGATCTCGAGCCTGAGTGTCAGTATAGCAGGATTGCAGGCAGCCTCGCAGGCTTGTTTGGCGTGGCTGCCTCACTGAATCCAGATGGGACAAGCTTGGCCTGTGGGCCGTCCTGGGTGACCTCCCAGATCTGTGCCGTGAGCCAGGCCACATGCGTCATGCACAGGTGAAGTGCAGGGCCTGCTGCGCTCTGCCAGCTCTGAGCCATCACCAGCCACTGGGCTGCACACTCTGGTGCCGAGTCACCACGACCACCTCCCGCCGCGGTGCATGGAGGCTTAGTGGTTCGTCCTCAGGTGAGGCTGTGGCCGCCCCCATCCTAGCCGTCGTCATGACTCCTTGGCTGAGGGAGAAGTCGAGTCCCTGCTGCCCTGCCCTTTCTGATTCCAGGAGCTGCTGTTAGTTTTGCAGCACAGCAAGTCGTTCATATGGGACATGGGTTTTTCTCTGCAGGCAGCTGGCAGCTCTTCTGGGCAACGAGGTCATAGCTGTTGAAGAACCTGCTCCCAAGGCTGCACCAGTACAAGCCGAAACAGCCAAGAAAGCCAGAAAGCCGAGTAGAGATGTTACCAGGTAAAGGCTTCGTGGGAACCATGTCCATCTGTCCGAGCTGAGTACCCACGGTCGGGAAAGTAGGCACCTTGAAGGGATGGGGGAGAGGGATGGCGTGTCCCGAGATGTCCTCGGAGAGGCTCGGCCTGGCAGGGATCACACTTCACTAGACTCTTGAGGTCTGGCTGTTGACCCAGCTCAGACCGAGACTCCAGGTGCAGACCCGGCAGCCTTTGACCGGAAGCGTTCCTAGACCCGGTGTTTCAGAGGAGGCGGCTGTCCTTTTTACCTACCTCGAGCGTGAAGTGATCCTGGTGA
>NW_007249058.1:5481-7089 GCF_000164805.1 Carlito syrichta
AGCCGCCCTGCAGCCCCTAGGACACCTGAGGCAGCCCCTCCTGCCGCCGGCTGCATACTCACCCGGTAGAGGCGCGACGAGCCGGTCTGGCCAGCCCTGCCGTGTGTGCTGCTGGTGGTCACTGCTGCTCCATGGTGCTGCTGATGTCCATTTCCTTCCCTCTCAGGGGGCCCTCCCAAGCACAGCACCTGCTGGCGGCTGAGACTGTGCCCTGTCCACTGCACTGGTGGGCTTGTGTTGGGCAGCCCGCACGCGGGGCTCCTTGCCGGGGTAGAGGCATGGGCTTTCCTGAGCTCCTTGCTTCTGGAGTCGGGCCACAGGGAGGAGCCACCCATGTCCAGGGAGGTGGGGGGCTGTGGGAAAGTGGCGGGGGCTGCAGATGGGGCTCTTGTAGCTCCACCGCCTCTCCTGCTGCATGTCCGCCCGGGGTGGTGCCGTTGTCTCTGGGGGCCGAGCACGAGGTCGAGGTGAGTCTGCGTCCTGAGTGGGTTGTTCTCAGTTCAGGTAGGGCCACACCCCTCTGTCAGACACGCGCTCACCCCTCTTCTGCCAGGGCCACAGCTGACCTGGCCCACCACAGATGAGCTCGGACACCTGCAGTGGGCCGCCCTTGGCTAGGTCATCTGGCACGACGCCTGCTCTCCCACAGTGTCAAGTGGCCCCGTGACCTGGTGGATATGTGGCGAGGGCAGTTTGGCCATCCCCCGTGAGGGCGAGCTGTGGGCGCTGCCCTCGTGCCCGGCATCTCGAGCCCTGCCTGCAGGTCGCTAACCTGGGAAAGACCACAGTTCTGTGTAAGGTTCCCACTGAGAGCGTGTGACTTTTGCACCATCATAAAGTGGAAGAAACCTAAGATCAAGCCATCGGAGGTCAGGGGTTTTCTGGAGTCGGCTTTCAACGTCTTGGCGTCGTTTGTATGTCGTGGCTATTTCCCTCCCCGGATGTGCTCATCGTGGAGCCACTGTCTGTGGGGCTGCGTGTGGGCTTCCCCGGGCTGAACAGAGGGTGGCAAGGGCACCAGGCAGAGGTGGGGCAGTGTCAGCCCTGGGTACCTCTCAGCGGTGAAGGGGACCCACCCTCAACTAGCCCGGGTCCTGGGCCGGGACTCCCAAGCCCCTGTGAGTCCCGCGCCGTCCACGAAGGAGGCTCGGGTGTCCCTGAGGCTCCCGCCTTCTGGGCATCCCCGCAGCTTGTGTCCTTGGTGGGTGTGGACTGTGTCTGGCCTGGTCTCCACCTCAAGGAGGGGGTGCTGGTGGCGCGGAGCCTGGGTTTGGCCTGTGGTTGGGCGTGTTTTGCCAGTGGCGCTCCGGGGGCTCTGGTCCTCGTGCTCCCTGGCGTCACGTGTCAGGGTCTGGGGTCTTGGGTCGTGGATGTGTGCCGGCCCGAGCTGAGGGCCCGGGGGGTCTTGGTGCTCTGACTCCCGTGCTGTGTTTCCCGGACCACTACGCGGCCGGGACGAGAGCGGAGATGTTCCCAGGGACAGGGCTGGGCCTGGGCCTGCAGCTGCCCCTTGACCGTTCAGACCCACATCCAGACGCTGGCCCAGGGCAGGGAGGGGCCTGCCCACCTGCTTCCAGAGCCTTCCGCAGGAGGAGAGGCCGTGCTTGG
>NW_007249059.1:0-25542 GCF_000164805.1 Carlito syrichta
GAGGCTGCAGTGGCCAGGAGCAGCCACTGCACTCCAGCCTGGGTGACAGAGTGAGACTCCAACTCAAAAAAAAAAAAAAAAAGGAAGATTAAAGAACAGGTAACACTTTCCATACAAGCCTAAAGATAAAATTTAGGAACACGCTTGACTACCAAATTGTACCTTTGTAGAATAGGACAAATTGTGGAGTTGGCCCCCAAAAATAAACTTCTAGAGAAGTTGCTGACTTCTTATGTGAGATAAAATGTGTGTGTGTGTGTGTGTGTGTGTGTGTGTGTGTGTGTGTGTGTGTGTAAACGTGTTTATTTTAGAACCAAAGAAACAAGTGCATATTTGTTATACGAACATATTGTCTAGTGGTGGGGATTGGGTCCCAGGTGGCCCATTCCCCAGATAATGAACATTGTACCCAGTAGATAATTTCTGAACTCTAATCCTTTCCATCTTCTCCTCTTACTGAGAAGAGAGATAAAATATTTATAATGTTGATTATAAATTTTGAAATCTTATGCTGTTAATACATTTTCTTTTTTTTAATAACACTTACAATTTTGAGATTTTTTTTCTAAGTGCTTTCCTGTTTATGTAATAAACTCAGAGAGTGTTCACAAGCACATCTGCTTTTTCTGAAATATTGGAATACTGGAAAAAGTTGATTAAGACTCCTGGTGACAAATTAAACTTATAGTGGGGTGCCAAAAATGCGTACACAAAAAAAGCATGCACATATTTAAGAGATGTTATCTATGCATTTCTTTTTGAAGATGAATTGAATTACAGTAACAGTAGTATGTCTTTGCTCAAAAGAGGACGTTAATCAAATGAATGCTAGCATCACTATGCGACAGGCAGGACAGTCAAAGAAAATGATGGAATTACGGTTATCGTTTGAAGAGCACAAGACCATTGTTAAGTGGTATTTGACTTCACACCCCTTGACTTCTACCTATGGGGAACTTAAAGGATGTGGTGTACCATAGAAAACCAGCTACCCTGGTTAGGAGTATACTTACTATTGCATTTTAATTATAGAGAATTAGATTATAAATAGTCAACGCTTAGGTACTGAGCCTCATAAGTAATTAAATGAATCCAAATTAAAACAATAAAGGATATTATTTCTTAATTACCTGGATTGGTGAAGGTCAAAAACTTCAAAAATATCCAGTGTATAGGCAATGCAGAGAGGGAATAAGTATTTGTAGAATGAGACTGGTAATAGTCTATTTTAGAGTATAACCAAGTCTATAAAAATTTAAATAATGCTTCCACTTTAACTTAGAAAGCAATCTAATTATCCATCAACAGTGGGATCACTACATAGACACTGATATGCGTAATACAGAATTATGTGCAAATAATGAGACTTTAAAATATATACTGTTTAATACAAATTTATACTTTGTACTGTTAGAAAACTAGAAGCTACATAAATTTCTTTAATAAGAACATTATAATTTATTTTTCTATATTGATATTACAGAATTATTTATGCCATGACATAGAAAAGTTTAAGATACACTGCTTTGTGAAAAAAGAAAATTGCTGGGCTCGGTGACTCAGCTTGTAATCCCAGCACTCTGGGGGCCAAGGTGAGTGGATTGCCTGAGCTCGCGGGTTCGAGACCTGCCTGGGCAACTTGGTGAGACCTCATCTCTACAATAAACCAAAAATTAGCCGGGCGTGGTAGTGCGCACCTGTAGTTCCAGCTACTTGGAAGGTTGAAGTGGAAGGATCACCGGAGTCCAGCAGGTCAAGGCTGCAGTGGCCGGGAGCAGCCACTGCACTCCAGTCTGGGTAACAGAGTGAGACTCCAACTAAAAAAATAAATAAATAAAATTGCATAGCAATATGAACGGAATTACACCATTTTTTGGTGTATTTTTGTTAAATGTATGCACAGAAACACACACAGACACACATACACACAAAAGTTACCTCCTTGACAGTGGTTCACCATGGAATAAGATATGAGAAGAGGCTGGAAGCAGAAGTAGCTTTCTTGTTTTACTTGATGTTTTTGGTGTTATTTGAACATTTGAAACACAATACAGTGCTGTCATTTAGGAATAAAGAAACAATTACCTACTATGAATATTTCTCTAGCAAATCAGTGCTTTAAATTAACAATCCCTCGTCCTCAACTTTTTTTTTTCCAAAATACTTTAGTTTTTTGGGGGGAAGAGTTTGAAGTTGACAGCAAAACTGAAAGGAAGGTAGAGATTCCCCATATACCCCCTCTGCCCCACACAGGCAAAATCTGTCACATTATCATCATCTCCCACCAGACTGGCACATCTGTTACAATCCAAGAACTTACAATAACATGTCTTATCACACAAAATCTATAATTCACCTTAGGATTCACTCCTGGTGCTCTATATTCTGTAAATCTGGTCAAATGTGTAATGTGTAATGACGTGTATCCACTATTATAGTATCCCACCAGGCAGATGGATCTGGGTTCAAATATTACATTTCTTGTAGAATTTGTTAAGAAGTTATATAACATAATGCATGACTTTACTCATAAGTAGACATATGTATTTTTTTATCTTAGAGTATTATTTTTGATCTTATGAGGTTATCTTTTATCTTACCAAAAAAAAACAAGAAAGAAAAATCAGTGACACAGAGACAATGAGGTCTGAACCTATATTTCGGTTCCTTTTTCCAAAATGTTGAGTCACCACTGGAAAGAAGCTGCCTAGCCAAGGGCTCCATTTCTTCTAGCACCCATGTGTGCCAAGTGACAGGTTCTTGTCAACAAAATGTGTTGAATTTTGTGTTTCACTTATTGTCTGAACCTGTGAAGAAGTGCCACCTCTAATATCTCTTGATGCTTCTGTTCACTGGATGCAGAAGATTCCAAGATAGCCTGTTTCAGATGGTGTTCTTGTCTCTACCAGAGAACATGGCAAGTGATTTGATTGACTATTTTCTCTATTGACTATTGAACAGGATTCACATAACTGTTACTGTTAGATGACTATGAAAGAAGTTAATTCATTACATACATTGGATTTCTTAGAATATTTGAGCTTAATTGTCTGGAGAAACCACAAGAAGGAAACAATGTCCTGGAATCACTGTAGAGATAGATTAAACAGTTTCACAACCAAGTGGGATCTGTGTTAGATGCTTACATAAATGAAAAAATTAATAAAGTTCTAGTTTGTTAAAATACTGGAAAACTGATGTTTATTTTTATGTCTACTAGTATTATCTAAATTAACACAAAAAATATACCCTTTAACAACAATACTGTATAATTGCATACAACAATCAGTATTCAAACAGCATGAGATATCAGTTATTGAAGTAGGAACAAGGATTATGATATCAATGAGACGCAGTTATACTCAAAATTAAATGAGAGTTTTTATGTGAGGGAAAGCAGAAGCATATATATTAAAATGATTGTTACTTTACTTTTTCTCAAGAAGAGAAAATATTGTGTAGAGGCTTAATAAGTATTACTAAGTGAAAACATACTAACAATCATAAGTTGTAATTAAATATTGCAATAAAACTATAATAGAAAAAATATAGATCTGTCTAACAAAATTAAAAAGATTTAAAATTTCTTGATAAAGGAAGCAGAATATGTTCCATTAAACTTTAAGGTGAACTGCTATCAGAATGTAGATTATTTCTTGCAAATTTAATGGCCATTTCTGAAAAAAAAATCATTATTTGTGCTCAGGGATTTTTATCTCTGTATTTGGCAGATAATGCATTTACTCATTCATTCAAAACATTTTAAACCTTATCCTTGCCATTGTTTTAACCACCAAGTAATTTCTGAGTTAGATGAAAACATTATAAGATTGTTCTATACAACCAATACAATAATGAGTCAGAATAATTCTATTATGTGTCATGGGTGCTTCTTTCATGAGAATGTGAAGAAAATAGAATATTATTTTTTGTTTTAGTAAGAAAAGCCCTAACTTTGTTTGAACATCTTAATTTTTTTAATGTTATGAATCCATGAAGCTTGCAGGAGATCTTGTTTTCCATTTTTGCTTATTTCTTTAGGAAGCCCAGAGCCAAATTGTGGTCAATTTCTAGCAGTAGGTAAAGCAACCTCATATATTTTGAGCTATTTTTTGTCAAGTATTTTCTTTTCAATATATGTACTTCAAATTTATCATATATTTGCTTATAAGATGATAAAAATATTTTAGGAAGAATACACAGAATAAAAACAAATATAAGTATATAAAAGTTAGTGACACTCACTGCTCTTCCTTGCATTTGTTTATCTTATCTTTTGAAATGCATTTATTTTATCACCCTGTCAATAAATTTTTCAACAACAGTTTTTGAGCCCCTGTTTTGGAGACACAATGAAAAACAAACAAAATAAAAGACTCACTCTTCTACATGACAAAATCTAGAAGCTAGGGATGAGATGCCATCAAGCACATTATCACACAAATAGATACATAAATATAAATTTGATAACACATAAGGTAAGAATCATGACTTTAATAACACCTCTGATAGGGGGCCTCATTCATAAAGACTACACTGAATAATCTGGAGACTCTGATGTTTAAAGGTGATTTTCAAATCATATTTCCTACTTGAAGCTGGATACAGTGATGTTCAAAATATTTGGAATAGAGACAGAAAGTGGGGTGAAGAAGAGGAGTTAAAATATTTATTGCCCAAGAGTTACAATATTTAGAGAAGGAGGTAGAGTAACAGGAGATGTAATAATAGTGATGAAAAAAGAGAAGTTAAGGTGAACCTAAGGAGAAAAGTATATCTAGAGAGGGAGATTGGGTAATTATCTAGAGCCAGATGGTAAGGCCACGGTCTTTACTTTCTAACTGTGAAATTTTAGGAATGTGAGGGAAAAAAAGAAATGGTTAGTTGTGATTTTATTGAACAGTAAGATGTTAGTTAACTGTGTACTTCCTTAAAAATGGCAAGCATATTGTTAGAATAGTCAGACTGTTTACCTATACCAGAATTCTTAACTTTTACACCCAAGAGTTTATAACAGACTCCTTCTCTAACATAAATGGGAAATGGGTCATTGTGATGACTTTAATAAAAAAGGCTAACATGTATAGGATGACTATGAAATTTATCATTCAAATTGAAATAAAATTAACAGGACTATCTCAAGAAATCTGTATTATTTGTATTTACAATAGAATGATCATATAACCTCTTCAGCTAAAAACAAACAAAAAACACTAAATTCAGTAAGCTGAGCTTATTTAGATTTCTGGATTTTGCCAATAAATGCTTTCTAAGGAGAGGATTGCCGATTCTTTCTCCAAACTCTTCCTTATTTATATTAATAAAAACCTCGATTTTTAGAACACATATTCTATGAAATACACTGATTATAACATAAGAAATCAACTAAATTTGTCATTAAATGGGTTCTGTTTATGGATAAAATTAAGCCATGGACTTTGTGGAAAATGTCTGTACTAGTGCAATATCCAGAAGAAGTACAATTGAACATCTCCAAACTATTTTGAAAACTTCACTCTTCTCCTTCTTCATCAAACCTTCTACTGCACCCTATGAAATTCTTATGCTGGCATCAAAAGCTATCTTGTTCTGGGCATGCCTCCTGACTTGAGGTCTTTCCCATAGTCCCAAACTCTGGCAGCATCCTGGAAAACATCATTATCTGAATCAATGACCTGTGTCACATCTTGTCCTGAAGTTCACTGACTTTCTTATTTTCAGTGTTTTTGCCTTCACTCATTCAGATCCACGAAAATACTGGACCTTATCATTACCAGTAGCTGTACTATTTCTGATTATTAGCCACTATATGAAATTCCACTTTTCAAATATTGACTACTCATAGAGTCAAAGAGGCTCCTCATCCCAGTTCATTTACGGAATTACCACCATTACCACACTTAGATTTCCTCCAAATCCTCATGTACACCAATCTCATGACTTTATCTCCTAGTTTCCCTGTATTTGATTCACTTTACCAGATTTAATAATTCATTATTATAAAAATTTCTTCTTGTGTTGAACTTGTTTTTAAAACTCCAACCCGAATAGGGTTGAACAGCTGCACTTTGAACATCTAGGTAAAACCAGCCTGACATTGCTGAGGAAAATTGTAGAACTGAGTTGAACAGTTTCAGTTGAAATTAATCATCATCGAAGTAGGCCGTACACTCATACCTAATAGTATCAGGCAAACCTATTATACTTCTCTTTTCCACTTGCTTGAGAAATCAATTCAAGCTGCCTCCACTTTCCCACTCCCTATTCCCAGTCAACTACACTCTGCCTTCCGCATTCACCCGACAGCACTGTTTTTACCACAGTCACTAAGTCTGTCCATGTTGTCAAGTCTGTAGGGTATTTTCTTTACTTGCTGTACTCAAATTCCCTGTAGAAGTTGACAATATTGAGCCTTCCCTCTTTTAAATTTGTTTTCTCTCTTTTGTTCATGATGCCATTCTCTTCTGATGTTTATCCCATCTTATTAGCCACTCTCGTAGTTTCCTTTACTCTATATTCTTCTATATTCAGCTTCTAGCTGAGGGTAGATATCCCTCAAGGTTTCATGCTAGGTACACTTCATTCCTCTGTCTTATTAGGCAAATCTATCCATTCCATGTTTATAAATAATATTTCTATAACTATGACCTCCTAATGTGAATTTTCTACCAAGACTTTAGTACTAGCACTGGATTTATATACTTAGCTGCTCAACAGATGGTTTCAGGCAGATGTCTCCCAGATGTCAAAACTTAATACATAAAACATAAAACTCGTCATTGTCACTCAGCATTGTTATTAGAGCTATCCTCTTTCCCTATCACTGCCAACTGCATTGCTATCCATCTTTGAATCATCTTTGATTCTTCGCTTTCATCAATCTTTCACCCATAACTTGTGACAAACCTTGTCAGTTCGGCCTCAGATCCCTCCAGTTATTTCTGTTTGCGTTGATACTACCCACATTTGGATTCTCAAATGTTATTGTCTGAATTATTGCCCCTGACTTGTAACTGGTATCCATAATCCAAATGGATTCCTTTATGTTTGTTTGTTTCCAAAAGATATGTTGAAGATGTAAAAAGAGTCATGTCACTTCCTATCTAAAACTTTTTGTTGGGTTCTTACTAAACTCACAATGAAATTTGAATTCTTAACCATAACCTAAAAGAGTATACATGATCTAGTTCCTCTCTACCCGATACAACTTTCTTAAAATGTGGCTTCACAAAAATAATGTCTATTCTTTGAATATTCTGTCTTCCACTTTCACATTACTGAATTCTTTATCTACTTCATATTTTAGTTTATTTTTTTCTTTATAAAAATTTTTCTATCATTAGTTTTTCTAATTTAGACTTTTTTTGCTTTTAATCTTATAAAGTTATCTCTGACTCATATTTTTTATTAGCTTTAATTAGTTTATACACTTTTTACTGCTTATAGTGTTTATAAAATTTTTCATTTGTTGTTTCTAAGAGACAGAGATTCACTCTGTTGACCAGATTAGAGTGCAGTGACATGATCATAGCTCACTGTGACCTCAAATTCCTAGCTCATGTGATCCTCCTGCCTCAGTCTCCCATGTAGCTGGGAGTCTATGTGTGTTTGGGTGTCTGTGCATTTCTGACTATAATCTTCAGTCCCTGCTCCTGGGTGATAGGTGATTTAAATCTCTTTGATAGGATGAGCCATTTTCTGTTTGGTTTCAAGCTTAAAATGATTCCCTACTGCGCGGCAACAAAAGCACCATTATGCCTCTTCCAGAACACTGTGAAATTTCCTTCCAAGAGCAGAAGTTCAGAGAAATGTGTTTAATCACTACATAGAAAATATTGTGCTGGTTAACTTACTTTAGGGAAGACATTTCAGGTGAAAAACACTCATTACAAGAGCCATTTAGGAACTGAATAGTCCTAGACTCAAAATTTTTACTTGCACTTTCATCTTTAATGCCTGCGGTTTTTAGACATAAACAATATTAAGTAATTTCATAAACAAGTGACTGATTATCATATTATGCTCACCAACACATAACTTAAGAATTGCACAAATCAAGAGTTTGCCATAACTCTGCGTTCAATGAAAATTTCTAAGAGGGGAAGCAATTCAGTATTTAGCTGAGTAATAACAAACAAGCTACTAAAGCCTACAGGGAAAAATGTGAAAAACAAACTAGACAGCTTTCTTTTCCTAGCAACTATATAATAAAGGACGTAAACAACAACTAATCTAAGAATTTATTTCCGCTATTAAATAGACTACAGCAAATTCTCTAATTTATTTCCTAATAGAACTAACATTAAGCAGAGATTAACACATATACAGTGTCTGCTTTCTGAGAAAACAGCAGGAACACAGGCTAACAAGAACACAGAAGGTTAGGAACTAGGTAGATAATTAGTTATGGATATACAGAAGAGATGACATACTCTAACTCAGTGTTTCTAACAGTTTATTGTATGAGTCACCTAAAAGGACTGTTACAATTCAGCTTTTGGGACTTCAACCCCAGAGTTTCTGATTCGGTAGGTCTGGGCTGGGACATGCACATTTGCCTCTCCATCCAAATCCCAGGTGATGCTGTTGCTGCTGATATGAGGCCCGCACTTAGAGAATAACTGCAAGTCTGGTTAAAGAGAGAAGTTCAACTTCCATGAATTAATATTAGCCTGGTCCAGAATCAGTGGTTTTATATTCAAGTGTGAATGGAGACAGTGAATGAAGAGAAGTAAGGACAATAAGGAACATCTGAAGAAACAATTAAATATGAGGGAGAGCAGAAGTTTCCATGATTTGAGTCATTGAGCAAACCAGGTACAATGGTTTTAGAGTGTCCCTTCTAAAATTCAGATGTTGTCAATATCATCATATTAAGGTAAGAGCTTCAGGAAGTAATTAGGAAATGAGGGCTCCTCTATTGTGAATGGGATTAGTCACCCTTATAAAAGGACTTGATGGAGGGAATTCTTGCTTTATGCTCTTCCTCCTCTGTTATAAGGACAGAGCTTTCAAGGTGCCATCTTGGAAGTGGAGACTAGAAGCTCATCAGACATGGAACCTCCTGGTGCCTTGATTTTGAACTTTCCAACATTTAAGATTGTGAGAAACAAATGTTTTTATTAGTAAATAAATTGCACAGTCTTTGCTATTTTATTATAGTAGTACAATTTAACTAAGACACCAGGGATTCATTACTCTAAGAGAGTGTCAGCCCAGCTTAGAGATTAGGTAGACAATTAACTGGATAGAACCATAGGCTTATCATGAGAAATCCCCAATCAGGAATCAGGTGACTGGAATATCAGAATTGATAGTATGTCTGTGCTATCATTTAATTAATAGAGAAGAGTTTTTGAAATTTACAGATGGATTATGCAGGTATCTATTATATAGTTGTAATTTGAGAGGTGCTATGAACTGAATGTGTTCTTCCAAGATTAGTATGTTGAAATCTAATTTCTGATGTATTAGTATTAGGAGGTGAGGCTTTTGGAAGGTGACTCAGTCATGAGGGTAGAACTCTCATAAATGAGATTAGTGCCCTTAATAAGAGAGGCTTGAGGGGGTTTGTTTGACGTTTTTTTTTTCTCTGTTCACCATGTGAGAACATAGTAGGAAGGCCCCATCTGTGAGGAACAGGCCCTAACTAGCCACTGAATCTGCAGGAACCTTGATCTTGGACTTCTCAGCCTCCAGAACTATGAAAAATCAATTTTAGTTCTTTATAAATTACCTAGTATACGATATTTTTTATAGCTACCTTGCAGTCTAAGACAAGAGTTGCAACATAGATTGGCTAGACACTCACAAACCTATTTATTCTTAAGCATGTATGTAGTTCAGTCTTCTGACTTTTCCTTTTAGCTAGGTATAAATATGTGACAGAGTTTTGATCAAAGAGATGTGATTTATGTCACCTATTGAATTGAGATGTTTATAAACTTGTCTCCCCAACTTCAGTGCTCACTCCCTCTTTTCCTATGTACTGGCAGTTAGCAGAAAAGTATCACGTCCAAGAATATGTCATAATTACATGAGAGGGGGAATCTGTGTTTATGTTTGACATATTGGAGCAAAGCCCCTCCTCCAGCTCTCACTAACTAGCATTGGACTGTGACATGTGTTAAGAAATAAAAACATTTAGTGAAGTTATACACTGAGATACACTGTTTTGTTTTACTTTGTATATGTATATGTGTGTGCATACATGTATCAGCTATCTGTCTGTCTATCTTACTACCTGTCTATCA
Source organism: Carlito syrichta (assembly GCF_000164805.1). Classification (NCBI taxonomy): domain Eukaryota; kingdom Metazoa; phylum Chordata; class Mammalia; order Primates; family Tarsiidae; genus Carlito; species Carlito syrichta. The sequence continues at coordinate 10,254 of NW_007249059.1, forward strand.
GGTAGATCCTCACTTGTTTGGGTAGTCGTGTGGTAGATTAACAATAACTGCAAATATTTTTACATTTATTCAATAGAGAGTTGATTTCTATGCTCCCTCTTTCCAAATCTTTTCAAGACTTTGTGATTACTTGACCAATAGAATAGAGGGAAAGTAATGTGTCCATTTCCAGACAAATTTCTTAGGGAACTAACAGATTCTACTTTATGCCTTCTGGAAAACTCATGAAACTCAGGCACCATGCTGTGAGGAAGCATAAGCAGTCCCATGGAGAGACCTATTAAACTTCCAGCTGCTGAGTAAGCCATCTTGGGAATGGATTTTTTTGTCTGATTTAAGCTCCAATTGGTGATGTGTGCAGTGACATAAGTTCTTGCTGATGTTGTTTACTATGTAGAAATAGAACACTGGAATTGATCTCTTTTTCTTGCTTAAATTGAAATTCCCATTATTGAAATGAGTCTTTTCTCATATGAATACATTTACAGTACATTTTTTACACAAATATTCTGATCGCATATGTTAAGCAATCTTTTGAGAGAAAGGGGGTTTATTCTATCCTACTCACCTAAGTCTCCTCAGAGTGGATTCTAGAAGACACAGTAGAGAGCAGAGATGGGAAATCAGCTGTGGAATAATTGGAACTCTGATCAAAATCGAACAAATTAAGCACAGAAAAGTAATACAAGAAGGAAAAAATGCAATACTTATTATGAATTAGAGAAACAACATTTTATATCATCTTATAATGTATGTATTCATCTTTTTCATTGAAATGTAAGTTCTTTTTAAGAGGACAGTGTCCTTTATCTCAGTTCCCCCAGATAACAAGTTTCTTGTGTATATGAGTATGTAGGTTTTATTTTTTTAATGAAAGAACCCAGTGCTCTTTTCTCCTCTATTTAATTTAATTTCCCAAGATTTGTAAAACAGATTTTTTAAAAAGTGTTAAATAATTTCAACACTGAGTGCCAAGGAAATATAATTCATTACAATAGTGCTCCTTTTGATTTTTTAAATATTGCTTTTTTATATTTCAATTTAATCATCTTTTATAATTTTATAAAATATTTACATAATCCAAGATAAAAATGACAAAACAAGTTACATTCAGTTAGGCTTGAAGTTCACCTCTATCTTCTCTACTCTCCTTCCTTCTCACAACAGGAAAGCTTTCAAACAATTAAAATTTCCATTTCCATTTTTTGTTTCGAAAATATACTGTATGCATACAACCATACATACGTGTTTGTAGTCTTTATTTTTAGATCAAAGGCAATATGTTAAAGGTACCCTTTCATAACTTGTAAAATTTACCTAATGCTATATTGTAATGAGCAGTCATTTTGATGTATATTGATCTTTCTCTGTCCCCATTTTTCTCAGTTGCATGACAGTCTATTGGCCTTAGTTTTTTACTCTTTTTAATCAATCATCTTTTCAAATCATTCTGTAGTAAATAGGACTGAAATAATTAGCTATATAAATATGTTACTTTTATATTTTTGCAAATATATTATGCGGATAATTCATAGGAGCAAGATTGCTTGAATAAAGTCCTAATTCATGTGCAATTTTACTGGTAACTGCATAGATTGTGCCATTCTGTGTATACAAAAACAATAGAAATATGCCCATGTGAATTATTATTTGTATACATTCTAAGAATGATGTTGAAAGTTTTCAAATGCTTAAAAACATTTGCATTTATTTTCCAATAAACTCCAATGCTCCTTTCTTGCTTATTTTTCTGTAATGGTGTTGATTTTTTAAACTACTTTTACAACTTTTAAAAAAGTGGTATAAGTTGAAAATTTTTCCCAGTTTTTAAATTTTACTTGTAAAAACATTTGCCATATTCTAATGTTTCATGTTGTCAAATTATTCACTATTCCTTATTACTTCTGAATTTCAAATAAAATTTATAAAATATTTCTGCAATAAAATAATTCATTTTCACTTTAAGTATGGGTAATTTAGTCTTCTTATCAAATATAACTTATAGCATTTCATCTCCTATATTAGAATCATGGCCAAAATGACAAATCATAAATGCTGACACATTTGAGAGAACGTTAAGTTACAAAAACAAGGAAACAGTCCAAGAGCAGAATCTTCATGGTGCATTCCATACCTGATGTACTGACTGTCTAGCCATAGCACCTAATTAAAGTATATCTCAAACTGCTAGAGGTTCTCAGTGAAATTTTACTAGTTTCAGAATTTCAATAATTTCACAATTCTTCTTATCACTTTTAACTAAACAAGTAACTAAAACAAGTAACAGAACATTGGGAAGCAAAATAATGAAAAGTGAAAGAGATTTTGAGAGAAAGAAGGAAATTACCTTCTAGAATTATATGTTAATCAAAAGATCTAACTCCTTTTCTTTACTTCATGAGCTATACATCAACCTCCTTGACTTTCTAACTCATATTTTCAAAGCTTACATTTATGTCAGATAGTGAAAATATGCTTTCTTCTCCATTTGTGTCATCAGAATTGACAAAATTGGAACATTGGATTGTCTTAATGCAATTCCTTCAGTATCCATGGTTTCAAATTCCCAAATTCAACAAACCAGGGATTGAAAATATATGTTTAAAAAAGATAGGCAACCCTCTTTCAGTTCTCCTCCGGCTTGGGAGTTTTTTTGTATTCTTAATAGACTCCTGCTTTCTCATAAAAAAAAAAAAGAATAAATAAAATAAGATAAAAATTGCAATACAACAATAAAATAATACAAATAACAACTATTTACTTAGCATTTATACCATATTAGATATTGATAACCTAAAGATGATTTAAAGTGTACAGTAGGATGTGCATGGGTTATATATAAATACTATGCCATTTTATTTTTTATTTTTTATTTATTTTTATTTTTAAATTTTTAATTTTTATTTTTTTGAGTTGCCATTTTATTTAAGGGACTTGGGTGTATTTAGTATCCGAGGAAGAGACGGGAGTCCTGGAAAGGATACCCCACAAATACCAAGAGACAATTGTAGTGATATCCTAAGTCAGTTAGGAATAAGAAAATAATGAGAGCTTTATATATTTGTTTGATTTACCTATAAAAAGTAGCAATTTCAGCTGAACATGGTGGTGTGCACCCATACATAGTCCCAGCTACTCAGAATGCTTAGACAGAAAGATTGCTTGAGCTGGGAGTTGGAGTATGCAGTAAGCTATGATCATATCACTGCACTCCAGATTGGGTGACAGATCCAGATCTTGTCTCAAAAAAAAAAAAAAAAAGAAAGAAAAGAAAAAAGAAAACCACAGAGTGTAAACTATTAGATGTTTAGCAGTTCAAAAGTCATGTGTCTTTAGAGGCTAACAAAGATTCGAGAATAATGGTAAACTTGAAAATGTATATGTTCATTATAATGTCATTTTAGTATCAAATTGAAAGTAGGAAACCAGAACAAATAATTACTGATAATAAATTTCAATATAGAATTTCTTGGTGGTTGAGAGGAACCTACCTTATAAAGTAACTGAGGAGAGATTTAAATAGTGCTCAGATAGCAAGAGTTCAGAAAAGGACTTTGGCCGGGCTCGGTGCCTCAGCCTGTAATCCCGCGCCTTTAGGAGGCTGAGGTGAGTGGATTGCCTGTGCCCGTGGGTTCGAGACCCGCCTCGGCAATTTGGCGAGAACCTCATCTCTACAATAAATCAAAAATAAGCCGGGTGTGGTAGCGCGCGCCTGTAGTTCCAGCTACTTGGAAGGCTAAGGCAGAAAGATCGCCGGAGCCCGGCAAGTCGAGGCTGCGGTGGCCAGGAGCGGCCACTGTACTCCAGTCTGGGCGACAGAGTGAGACTCCAACTCAAAAAAAAAAAAAAAGAAAAGAAAAGAAAAAAAGAAAAGGACTTTGAAAATTGTCACTCAATTTTAGTTAAAGCCAAACTTCTCTAGTGAAATCTCAGGTGTACGGAGCTTCAGCAATCTAGTTCTCAGGGATAAAACCAAATCTCATTCGTGACATTTTATCTAGTTCATAGTAGATATTCTCTCAAGGACTGCAGATACTGTAAAAAATGAATTTGAAACCTGCAATAATTTACAAGAAAAACCAATTGAATAAGCACTAATTACAAAAGAAGATGGAAACTAATCTACGTGAAAATAAGAAAGTTCTTTTTGTCAAAAGATACTACTAATAAAATAATTCTAAAAGGCTCATAGTGGGAGAAACTGTTTGTAATACAAATACCTGACAAAGAACTAGCACATCACATGTACAAACAACTTCTACAAGATAATATTATAACTATAGGTAACCAAGTGTTACAATGGGAAAACATCAAACAGGCACTTCACAAGGGAGTATAATTAGTTGTGTTTATCTTTATTAGCTATCATGGAAATATAACTAACATTACAGTGCAATACTGCTACACACATACAATAATAGTTAAAATAAGAGAAAACAAACAATAACAACAACAGCAACAACACAACTGGCTAGAGCATATATTAGCTGGAATACATCACAGCTAGAAATCTCAGACACAACTAATATTAAAACAAGGGAATAACAATTCAGCATGAATCCATATTAATAACTCAACAGTACCACTCTTCATTCATCAGAAACTGCCTAAAACTACAGGAAAAGACATGCACGAGGAATTCATGACATCATTATTTGTAATAATCAACAACTAGAAATAATACAAGTGCCCATTAATAGTAGATTGCATAATTAAACTGGAGTATTTGTGCAATGGAATGGTATAGTGCAAGGGCAAAGGAATGAACTGCAGTTATTTCAGACACAAATGTAATGCTGAGTGAAAAAAAACAAACAGGTAGAGAAGAATGAATACACTCAGATTACATTTACGTGGTTTCAAACATTAGCAAAAATATCCAGTGGTGTTAGATGTCAGGAAAATAGAGAACAGGAAATAGAAAAGGGAGGTTTTAGAGATTCTAGTAATATTCTAATTTTTGAATCCTATGGTGAGGATATATGTATCCGTTTCATGAAACTGTATCAATGTGTGCCATATAACGTGTATTTTTGTATGTCAAATATCATTTTTACTTATAAAAATGGGAATAATTGGAATTCAGCCACAGAATAATTTAAAGTGAATCCTGTGAAGGGATTAAATAGCAACGTGAATAAACTTGATGAACTAATTAGAGGGGAGAAAAAAAGGAAGTATCACAGTGGGCTTAATGAAAGAAAGAAAACATACCAAAAGTAAAGGAGAAGCATGAGGCATGGACATTAAAATATAAAGGTCAACTTCTATTTAATTGGAGTCACAGAATGAAATAAATGGAATGCATACTGTTCAGGAATTTTCCCCAAATTTAAGAATATATAAATCCTTACCTTGACAATGATCATAGAATGCCAAGAAGCAGGCATTCTTTTGAACACTTGTATCCTCTGACATTTACTGAGTGCTTCTTCTGTGCAGATTTCTCAACAGTGGGGACAAGCAAGTGAACAAAACTGACAGAAACCCTTATCGTGGTAAATCCTACTTTCGAATGAAGGAGGGTAGAAAGTAAACAAACAAGTAAAATGCACAGTCCATAAAATGGTGAATATGTAAGTAGAAAAAGCAAAAGCAGAAAAAGGACATAGAATATGGTAAAATTTTATTTTCGTAGTATGCAACCATATACAAAAAATATGAGTATTCTGTGGTACATTAGACAAACTATAGTGAAAATCAGTTTTAACCATAGCTAACTATAGTCAAAAATAATTAAATAATTTATTGTATATTTCAATATAGATGCAATAGAAGGCTCCAAAAAGAATGAACAGATTAATGTTTGATGTGATGGGTATCCCAATTACTCTATTTTGATCATTGCACATTGTATGCAGTTACTGAAATATCATATGTATCCATAAAACATGCGCAACCATTATACATCAATATAAATAGATACATACATATATTTAAAAAAAAATAAGTTGTATTCCAGGAACAACTCTAATATGTCTTGTGTAGTTATGCAAGTGTGACACAGGAACAAATCATTCACATGTTTTGGTAGAGCTCATTCCAGGATGAGCAGAAGGCATGTGTGAAAGCCACAAGGGAGGGTGATGGATGACAAGATAGAGCATGAGCAGTGAGAACACTGTGGTTGGAGTAAAGAATATAAGAGGAAAGACAATAAAAGCTGAGGCGAGGGAGGAAGTGAGGGAACCAATTAAAGTAGGTCATGAGTCTCTGCTGTATTAGGTTCAGTATCCTTTTGTAATGAAAAATTTTTAGTGCTACTTTTATTGAATGACAATGAAATTCACGTGTAATATACCCACACTCACAATTTCAAAAACAATAAAAATAAATTAAAATATTTTCCATTTTTAATGTAAAGACAAATTTAAGAAGCATGAATTTATAATAAAACAATATAAGAGGAGAGACCCCCCTCCAGAAAATTGAATTTATTTATAAAAAAATTTTATATTCTTACATGTTTAAACTACAGTATCCTTCAAAGTACTCTCCATTTGATGCAATTCTTCTTTAGAGAGGCTTTTTCCATTGCTCAGAACAGTTTTTGAACTCATCTGCTTTAACAACCTTTAGTACGTCTGCCATTTTTTTCACCTCTTCCATATTGGCAAAATATTTCCCTTGGAGGACTTTTTTCATCCTGGGAAGCAAACAAGCAAAAAAAAATTGCTTGAGGTGAGAACTGTTGAATAGTGAGGGTGGGGCATGAAGGCAATGCAGTTTTTTATTCAAAAACTGCTGAGTGCTCGGTGAGCTATAGTGTGAGGTGTCACAAAATGGGCAAACACGTTGAAATAATCTCCAAAAAAGAAGTCAATTAAGCCAAACACAGCCTCTCACAGCAACTCTAACTGTAACATCTACATCGATGCAGATGGATTTCTAGAATACTTATCTAGAAGAGGAAGGCGAAACTACAAGGTACCTGCCCTCCAAAAGATAACTACAGTTTTTTTGGGGGTTCTTCTTGTGTGTTGATATTCAATTGCTTGGATATAAATATGCACAAAGATGTAATGATAGAGTCAAACATGTAGATCAATACATAAAATCACAACAGATGTGAACACTATAATAGAACATTATACAAATGTACTGCATTTGCAATTTAGATATCACAGGCATTGTTGCCATGCATGATGTGATTTCCAAAATAAGGTAAATATTGATTTGCAAAACTTGAACAAAACAAAACAAAGCAAAACATAATCTACCATTAACAAATTTGGCAGATTTTTCCTTATATATCAGAGTATTTGGTCATATAGAAGTCTTTATATGGACAGACAAGTCAGATCTGAGTGGAAGACTTGACAGGCAGTAAGCCAGGGGACAACCTATATCCTCAGTGCATGGACAGATTGTAAGGCAGTGGGAAGTGGGTTCTGTCAGCAGACACTGGGATCTGCAGGTAGCTTCTGAATCACAGCTCCCTCCCTTAATTAAGTATAAAGATGCAAAAAGTACAGCTCCTCACCCACAGTCCAGTTTCAGAATTGAACAAAGTCAGAGAACAACATAAGGAAGAATAAGAGATTGAGCACATGGAAGTAGAAGCTACCCACCCCCCATCCCTGAACAACAGAATTGAAGAAGAGGGTGGGGGAAGAGAGAGGAAAATCTACACAAATGAAAAAAAAACCAAAAGAAGAATATGGGTCTCAGAGCTTGAGGACCAAAATATGGAACAAACACAAACTATCAAAAACATAGAAAAAAAGCTTAAAAGGACAGAGCAAAGCCTTTAAGAGATGAGCAGTTATTTCAAGAGGCCAAACCTAAGACTAATTGGACTTCCAGAGGCAGAGAGATAGAGACCACCCTAGAACAAACATTCCATGAGATTATCCAAGAAAACTTCCCTCATCTCATCAGTGACATGAATATTCAAACACAAGAGATTTAGAGAACCCCTGCAAGATGACAAATGAGTATATCAACTTCTAGATACATAGTTATTCACCTAAACAAATTAGATATAAAAGAAAAAATCCTAAAGGCAGCAAGAGAAAAAGGTTGGACTACAAACAGGAGAAAACCAATTAGAATAGCAGCAGACTTATTCACAGAAACACTTCAGATGTGGAGAGCTGGAGTACAACCTTCAAAGTTCTCAAAGATAAACAATTTCAACCAAGAATTACCTACCCAGTTAAGTTTCATCAGTGATGGAGAATTAAAATCTTTCCCAGAAATTCAATCCCTAAGAGCTTATGCTGCCTCCAGACCAACTCTACATGAAACACTTAAGAGAGTATTAAACACAGAAGAAAAGAAAAAAAGAACAATGCCCTTCATAAGAATTCAGGAAAAAGATTGAAAACACACATGAATCAACCCAAAAATCAAAAGAAAGAAAGAAAACAAACAATAACAACAACAAACTCTCTAAGAACCTCATTACAGAAATAAAATCTCACATTTCAATAATTAGCCTGAATGTGAATGGACTAAATGCATCAGTGAAAAGACATAGAATGGAAAAATGGATAAAATATCATGAGGCAACAATATATTATCTCAAAGAGACTCATCTCACCAGAAAGGCCATTCACACACTCAAAAATGATGGGAAAAAAATTTCAGGCAAACAGCACACACAAAAAATCAGGAGTCACAATCTTAATATCAGACAGAAAACCCTTTAAGCTATCAAAACTTTAAAAAAGATACAGAAAGTCACTACATAATGATAAAAGGTTCAATTCATCAACAAGAAATACTCATCCTAAACATATATGCACCCAATATAGGAGCACCGACTTTCATAAAGCAGCTTCTAGGTACATTTTTAAAAGATATTGAGTTTAACACTATCATAGCTGGGGACTTAAATACCCCATTCATGACCCTAGAGAAATCATCAAAACAAAATATCAACAGGGAGATCCAGAACCTCAAGTTAACACTTGACCAAATGGACTTAATTGATATTTATAGAACACTCCACCCAACAACCACAAAATACACATTCTACTTGTCACCACACGGAACGTACTCTAAAGTCAACTACATCATTGGCCATAAATCAAGCATAAACATATTTCACAAGATTGAAATCCTGTCATGCACCTTCTCAGACCAAACTGGAATAAAAATAAATGTCAACACCAACAAGTTTCCCTAAAACCCACAAAGACATGGACACTAAACTAAACAGCATAATGCTAAGCAACTCCTGGGTCAACATGGAAATCAAAACAGAGATTAAAAAATACCTGGAAACAAATGAAAATGAAGAAACATCTTACCAAAACCTATGGGATACCATGAACTCAGTACTAAGAGGGGAAATTATATCTTAACAAACACAAATGAAGAAAATAAAGGAATCACAAGTTAATAGCCTAACAAATCATCAAAGCGAGCTAGAAAAACGAGATCACCAAAACCCTAACTTTAGCAGAAGAATCCAGATCATCAAAATAATAGCACCAATTCAGGACATAGAAGACAAAAAGATAATACAAAAAAATCAACAAAACAATAAGCTGGTTCTTTGAAACGATAAACAAGACTGATGGTCCCCTAGCTAGACTTGCCAAGAAAAAGAGAGAAAAAGTCCAAATAAACATAATCAGAAATGCAAAAGATCAAGTCACAACTGATCCCAAAGAAATACAAAAGATTATCAGAAATGAGTATGTACACTTATATGGAAACAAATTTGAAAACCTAAAGAAAATGGAGGACTTTCTGACATCGCACAACCTCCTCACATTGAAACAAGAAGAAATCGAGATGCTAAAAAGACCAATAACAATCCAGAAAATTGACTGTGTAGTAAGAAAAATATCTCCCCCTCCCCCCCAAAAAAAGCCCTGGACCAGATGGCTTTCCAGCAGAATTCTACAAAACATACAAAGAAAACTGATACCAATCCTAGTTAAATTATTCCAGACAATTGAGAAAGATGGAACTCTCCTCAAATCATTTTATGAGGCTAACATCACATTGATACTCAAACCAGGTAAAGATCCAACAAAGAAAGAGAACTACAGGTCAATATCCTTGATGAACATAGATGCTAAAATTTTCAACAAGATCCTAGCAAATTGGATTCAAGAACACATCTCAAAAATCATCCACCATGAACAGGTAGGTTTCATCCCAGGATGTAGGGCTGGTTCAGCATTCATAAGACCATAAACGTAAGTAAATACATCAACATATGTAAAAACAAAAACCACATGATTATATCATTAGACATGGAAAAAGGTTGTGATTAAATCCAGCACCCCTTCTTGATAAAAAACCCTCAAACATCTAGACATAGATGGAACATACGTCAAAATAGTAAGAGCCAACTATGCGAAACCCACAGCCAGCATACTGCTAAACAGACAGAAATTGGGACCATTTCTCCTGAAAACCAGAACAAGACAAGAACGCTTACTTTCACCCCTCCTTTTCAACATAGTTTTGGAAGTCCTAGTTAGAGTAAACAGACAAGAGAAGGTGATCAGGGGATTCCAAATAGAAAAGAGGAAACCAAGTTATCCTTCTTTGCAGATGACATGATTCTATACCCTAAAAACTCAAGAGAATCTGTGAAAAATCTCCCTGCACTGATAAAGGACTTTGGCAAAGTCTCAGGGTATAAAATAAGTGTGCAAAGACAGTTGCATTTCTATACACCAACAATTAGCAAACAGAAACCCAAATAAAAAAGTACAATCCTATTCCTTAATAGCCAGAACAAAAAATTCAAATACCTTGGCATCTTCCTAACCAGAGAAGTGGAAGATCTTTACAATGAAAACTACAAAACACTGCTCAAAGAAATCAAAGATGACACAAACAAATGGAAAAGTATTCCATACTCATGGATTGGAAGGATCAACATTGCTAAGATGACCATCCTATCCAAGGTAATCTACAGATTTAGTGCAACACCCGTTAAATTGCCAGAAGCATTCATCTCAGACATGGAAGCAACAATACAGGAATTCACATGGAAACATAAATGATCATGAATAGCCAAAATAATGCTCAGTCCAAAAAAAAAAAAAAAAAATCAAGAGGGTATCATACCCCTAGACTTTAAACTTCATTATAAATAATCCAAACAACCTGGTATTGGTACAAGAACAAGCATATAGACCAAAGGAACAGGATAGGTTCCAGAAGCAAAACCTCAACTTCTCAACCAACTCATCTTTGACAAAGCCTTCACCACCAACCACTGGGGAGAGGAGAACCGATTCAGTAAATGGTGCTGGGAAAACTGGCTGACCACATACAGAAGAATAAAACAAGACCCCTACCTATCACCAAACACGAAAATGAACTCTAAATGGATCAGAGACCTAAATGTAAAACCTCAAACTATAAGAATCTTAGAAAATGCAGGAGATACCCTTATGGAAATGGACCTGGCAACCAATTACTGATCAAAATTCCAAGAGCCCATGCCATAAGAGATAAGATAGACAAGTGGGACCTCAGCAAACTGACAGGCTTCTGTAAAGCCAAAGACACCATCAAGAGAGCAGGGAGACAGTTCATAAACTGGCAAAAAATATTTGCCAACTGTGTATGTCCTACAAAGGCCTAATATGTAGGGTTTGCAGGGAACTTAAATGTGCTGAAAAGAAAAACAAACGGCCTCATTACAAATAGACAGTTTGGGTATGAATAGACAGTTCTCAAAAAAAGGCATGCAAGCAGATGAAAAAATGCTCAGCCTCACTAGTTATCAAAGAAATGCAAATTAAAAATAAGCTGTGTTACCACCTAACTCCAGTCAGGATGGCTATCATCAATAACTCAGAAAACAACAGATGCTGGTGAATATGCAATGAAAAGGGAACACTTCTACACTGTTGATGGGAGTGTAAACTAGTACAACCTCTGTGGAAGCCAGTGTGATGATTCCTAAAAGTTCTAAAAATCGACCCTTCCTTTTAACCCCACAATCCCCCTATTGGGAACATACCTGGAAGAACTCAAATCACTCTATAAAAAAGATACCTGAACACATATGTTTTTTGCAGCATTGTTCACAGTACCATGAACATGGAACTTCTGAGCTGACCATCAAGATAGGACTGGTTAATAAAAATGTGGTACATATACACAATGGAATGTTACACAGTCATAAAGAAGAACAAAATCATGCACTTTACAGCAACCTGGATGGACTTAGAGTCTATAATACTGAGTGATCTTTCACAAAACAAAGAACTAAATATCACATGTTCTCACTTATGAGCGGACCTTAAACAATTATCGTAATACTATAAGAAGAGGATTGACAGTAGTGGGAAACTGCCAAGAGGGGGGCGAGGAAGTGGGATTGACAGTATTGGGAATCTGCCTTGGGAATCGGGGGTGCATACCTCATCAACCAGTGTACATGCATAATGAACATTTGTATACCTAACCCTGAATTGTACCCCATATCTTTAAAATAAAAAATTAAAAGTTAAAAAATGAAGTCTTTATATGTACATGTAAATTGAATTCTAGTTTCAGGTAATTGTAAAGAGTTTTTAACCAGAGTACTATCCAATATGGACTCAAGTTATATAGATAAGAAAAACATTTTATTGCATAAGACTGTCCCATGAATTGCAGGATGTAAAATATCCTCAATCTCTTCCCCAAAGTGCCCATTGAACCATTGTAAAATGCAAAAATATTCTTTAAAAAACTGTAAATGTTTAGTTGTAAAATTTTTTTCCATTTGGAACCACTAATGTGAGGTATTATAGGAAATCATGGGATGTAATTTTTTTTTTCTGAAACAAGTAGCTATTAGAGGGCTTGGAGCAAAGGAGTTTTATGAGCTAATATGTATTTGAAAATGATTACTGTTAATGCTGAGTTGAAAGTAGACAATAGAGATATCAAGTGTAGGAAAGGAAGACCAACCATGAGGAGGGTCTTTGCAATAATCCAGGTAAAAGATGATACTTGTTTAAGTCAGAGAGTTAAGGTGATATGCCTAATTTTTAAGTATTTTGGGCTTTGACTTCTGCTCCCTCTTCCCTCCCTGCCTTCGGGATGCCAGGTCCTTCCCAATACATTTTGCTTCCTGAAATATAGTCTCATTTCACTCCCATGCGTCTCTAATTTATGGAGTGTGAGCATCATGGTGGAGTAAGACATTGCTCATTTTCATACCTGCCACATGAGGAACCATAAAAATAAGTCTCTGAAGTCAGACTCAAGGGCCTCTTGATTAAGAGTTCAGTTGAAGATATGATTTACTCAATTTAAGCTGGAGGAAACAAGGGATGTTGAAGGTAATGTGATTGGCAGACTCACAGTTCTGCCTCTTTCGCATGTCTGGATACCTGAGGACCCAGTGTGGAAATGAAAAGTCTGGATTAGGATGTGGTTTGGGGAGGACCTGAAGATGCCAATGATTGACTCACTTGGGCTCTGCTTTAGGAAAATGCAAACTGGGAAGCTTTTCTGTCAATTTTGATGAAATGAAGTCAGCAGACTAAGGAGTGAGATCAAGAGGTTGGGGGCATGGTAGAGAACATCCTGAAAGAGCAGGAGTCCAGATTCAGGAGTTCTGGTCTTGACTTTGCAACTAATGAGCTATGGGACTCTTGCACAAGGACAAATGAATGAGTCTCAGTCTCTGGATCCCCAAAATAGAATGTGACAAAATTGCATGAAGATCCTTTTGATTGAAGTATGAATGAATAAGAGGTTGAAGATGAGTGTTTGTGAGTCCAAGAATGAAGATCCTGTCCTACTGCATAATAATCAGTTATGACCTCCTCAGTTATACAATATTTACATGCTTCTGGTGAATAAGTAGGCAAGGGGATAGATAAGAATAGCCCATTCTTACTACTGCAAAACAAAGTCAAATTATACATCCTATTAACCAAATCTAACAATAGTACATGCTGTCATGCAGATGTGTTTTTAAAAGTTTTTTTGGTTTTTTTTTTGAGTTAGAGTCTCACTCTGTCGCCCAGGCTGGAGTACAGTGGCCGCTCCCAGCCATCGCAGCCTCGACCTGTTGGGCTCCGGTGATCCTTCTGCCTCAGCCTTCCGAGTAGCTGGAACTACAGGCGTGCACTATCACGTCCGGCAAATTTAAAAAAAATTTATTGTAGAGATGAGATCTCACCAAGTTGCCTAGGCAGGTCTCGAACCCGCGGGCTCAGGCAATCCACTCACCTCAGCCTCCCAAAGGTGTGGGATTACAGGCTGAGCCACCGAGCCTGGCTAAAAGTTTTATTTTTTTATTTACCAACTGTATGTCTGACAAAGGCCTAACATCTAAGATCTATAAGGAAGCTTAATGTGCCGAAAGGAAAAAAAAAAACCCAGCCCCATTAAAAAGTGTACAAAAGACATGAAAAGACACTTCTCAAAAGAAGATATACTGGGCAGCCAACAGACTCATGAATAAGTGCTCAGCCTCACTAATCATCAGAGAAATGCAAATCAAAACCACATTGAGATACAACCTAACCTCAGTAAGAATGGCCATCATTAATAAAACTAACAACAACAGATGCTGGTAAGGATGCAGAGAGAAAGGAATACTTGTACACTGCTAGTGGGAATGCAAACTAGTGCAACCTTTTTGGAAGACAGTGTGGTGATTTCTGAAAGAACTAGAAATTGACATTCCATATATCCCACAATCCTCCTATTGGGAATATACCCAGAGGAACTCAAGTCATTCTGCCAAAAAGCTACCTGCACACACATGTTTGTTGCAGCTCTATTCACAATAACAAAAACATGGAACCAACCATGCTGCCCATTGAAGCTGGACTGGATAAATAAAATGTGGTACTTATACACAATGGAATATTATGCAACCATAGGACAAACATATGAACTTCACAGCAACCTGAATGGATTTAGTCTATCATACTCAGTGATCTATCACAGAAACAAAGAACAGAGTACCATATATTCTCATTCATAAGTGGAACTTGAACTATTATCATAATGCTATAAGAAAAGGATTGGCAGCCGGGCTCGGTGGCTCAGCCTGTAATCCCGCACCTTTGGGAGGCTGAGGTGAGTGGATTGCCTGAGCCCGCGGGTTCGAGACCCGCCTGGGCCGCGAGACCTCATTTTTACAATAAATTAAAAAAAAAAAAAAAAATCAGCTGGGCGTGGTAGCGCGCACCTGTAATTCCGGCTACTTGGAAGGCTGAGGCAGAAGGATCGCCAGAGCCCAGCAGGTCGAGGCTGTGGTGGCCGGGAGCGGCCACTGCACTCCAGTCTGTGCGACAGAGTGAGACTCCAACTCAAAAAAAAAAAAAAAAAAAAAGAAAGAAAAGGATTGGCAGTA
>NW_007249059.1:25562-40243 GCF_000164805.1 Carlito syrichta
TTTACAGCAACCTGGATGGACTTAGAGTCTATAATACTGAGTGATCTTTCACAAAACAAAGAACTAAATATTCACATGTTCTCACTTATGAGCGGACGTTTAAACAATTATCGTAATACTATAAGAAGAGGATTGACAGTAGTGGGAAACTGTCAAGAGGGGGGCGAGGAAGTGGGATTGACAGTATTGGGAATCTGCCTTGGGAATCGGGGGTGCATACCTCATCAACCAGTGTACATGCATAATGAACATTTGTATACCTAACCCTGAATTGTACCCCACACCTTTAAAATAAAGAAAAAAGAAAAAAGAAAAGAAAAATGAACTAATAGGATTTGTGATAAATTACCTCAGACTGTGAGAGGAAGTAAAAGACAACACCCATACATGAGGAAGATGTGAGATAGTGAAGATTATGTTTGAGAGGGCAAGTATTGTGTGGCACTACTTATTGAGAATTGTCTGTTTTGAGATTGTGTTAATAATAAACATCGAACAAACGTATGTGATGCTAATTTGATTCTTAGCACCAAACTAAGCTAGTAGTCAGTTGAATGTCACCAACCTGTCGATAGAAGAAACCAAAGCTACTCAGCTGCTGAAGCGGATCGCACGTGGAGCATTCAAGAAGAGTTGTATGCAAACCTCCACATCTGTGTAGTTACTATCTCTGTCAATCCACAGATAAATGTTTGGTGGTGGGCCTAAGGTCAGCATTGCTCAGCAGGACCAGCATTTAGGAAATTGGAGCATGGAACACAGCACAGTAGTGATAAAAAGGAATTCCTCACATACTCCTGAGACTGTCAGTCACCACATCTGAATCCAATAAGTCTCTTCAGAAGGTTATGGCCACTGCTTCTGTTATACACTCCAAATCTCATGTGAGTTTCTCTTTTTGGTCAGTGCTAATTCAGAAACAAAGAAGAGTCTTGAAAAATTAATTTTCACTGTAATTGAGTCAATAGAGAACAACAGGCCACTGCAGTCTATACCTTGTCTACTTGATATCTATATACAACATTTTAGCCATATTTAACTTCCAAATAAAAACAATAGCAATATCAGGTTCCCATCTTACAGGATACAACTGTGCCACATAAAGTACCCCCAAAACATTAGCCCACTTCCTCAAAGAAGATAAATGAAGTCTTACTTTATACATCTCGAGTTGATGTTTGTTTTTTCTTTTGAGTCACATTTTCCTTTTGATATTTTTTAACTTTGGTAACTTTTATCTTAAATACAGAAACTCAGATTAACTATTGTTAACACATCTTCTGTTTAATAATGGAGAATTGGAGCAGAAAAGTTAAAAGAATAGAAATTGACGTATACACATATACAAATTTTTTCATATGCATACACATGTGTATACACATACATACACACACATATACACACATAACACAAATAAAGATGAATTAGCAGTAACTGCTAGTCCTTGTTTCTGCAACTGATCATTTGCTCATACTTGGAACTGATAACTTCCACTCTCCACTGTCCATTTTGTAATTTCTTTGGCCTCAGAAAGTACCTCAGATGACTATGAGGTTTCTTGACTGGCATGATGACCTTACACTTCATTCCTAAAGAATCTGTTTCATTAAGAATTCTGTCCATTTGATTTGTAGTTTTTCATGAACTTTTATCACAAGACATAGGACTACAAAGAGATGCCTGAGAAAGACTCCTACCTTTCATGTACACCCATCTCTACTGTGCAGCAGCAAACGTTTCTCCCCTAGTAGTTGAGAGAGAGATTGAGAAAGGGACGGTGGATGAGCAAAATAATTCATTAAACAATCTAAACAAAAGTCTTACAGTGACCAATGATGATTAAGCACCATGAACTGAGGCATGTGGTTAAGTCAGTTTTTATATTTGAAGTTAAAAAGATTATACAGCCAACATAGTGTTGAACATGGAATAAAGACTCAATGAAGACAAATTTTCTAAAATAGACTCTTTATCAAGGTGAAAAACTGTGTGAAATATTAGACACAGCATTAACATAGACTGTAAAGTGAAGATGTTACCTGATTTTATAGGCCTCTGATTGAAAACCCAACTATATTTCTTGGCTTAATCAAAATTGACCCAGGAACTGGGTCAGTATCAATGAGGTTGTATCAGTGAAGCAAACAAAAAACTAAAAAACAGAGGGAACAAAACACATTGGGACTGACAATCATCTTGTTTCTTCTTGGTGTCAGTATTTGGATCTCACAGATCCTGGTGAAATTTTAAAATTAAAAAAAATCCTTTAGGGTAGGTCATAGCTTAATTCTCCTGATAGTTGAGCATAAACTAAATAATTAGCAATCATTTTATAGTGCCATAGCATTCTTAGCTTGAGGTCTAGGCTATTTACCTTTTGCATATTTTAATAATGAAGAAAGTTCCATATTGTTTACTGCATTCTTCTCTGTATTGTAGAACTGAGATCTTTATTTGTTTATGAATTATAGTTGCTGTGGTGTCATTAGCCTGTTTCAATTATGAACACCTGGAACATTCAAGGTGTCTTTTGCAGCATGATATCTTCAGCACAAATAATTATGCATTAGCCCCACATTTTATATCTTCCAAACACTTTACAACCTGTGTTTTATTAGTTGCTACTAAAAAACAAACCTGTAAATCACCTCAGGATTATTATCTCTTTCCCCTTTATTCACAGGAGGAATAACACAACATGAAAACCAAGCAGTTTACAATTCTGGCAGGAATGTTAGGGGCAGAAATCTGTATTTCTTTGAAACAGGTATACACTCAGTATTCCAATCATGTTCTAGCTAAAAAAAAAAAAAAACCCGAGCTATTTCTAGAGGAATGAAAAGTTGAACAAGGATCTGCTGAACATGTCCAAATCAATATTATCTGTAGGATTATTTTTCCAGGGAATTCAGTCATTTCCTCAACCTATTGTTTTCCAGTAACTAGTAGTTTTATTCTATAATATATACTAATACATTTTCAACTTTTCAGTTTTCTTTATCTTTGAAAACATAGTTCCTAGTTGGAGAAAACTTAGCACTTTTTTTGTGCATGAACATGACAAAACTTGTGACTATTTTTAAGTTAGTGTTTTTTTTTTTTCATACTCATGCTGACTGATTTATTTTACTCTCAATCTGGTGTCAACTTCTCTACATTTCTACTGCACAGTTCTACCAAATAAAGACCTAATATTTCACTTTAACATATTATTCTATTCTATAACTCTTGGCTGTGCAGAAAAGCATCATATGTTTTATCAGGGTTTTTAACTGATCTGTGAACTGCAGTCCCAGATGGAAGAGCGCAGATCTACGAAATTCCAAACCAAGCCAAACTTGGATGTTAATTTGTTTTTGAACTCATGAATTTGTTTCTTGAACTATCTTTTAAATATAATGGTCATTTATAATGTCGCTTTAAAGTAGAACCAAGCTAATATATTTTTTATTCTATTAGACTAAAAGATCAAGTATTTTTTCTAATCTTTGCAGTATAACTCAAGGAAGTCTTTTGATTATTTTTCCTGTGCCCAATATTCTAACGTTGACCCTCATCTACACACTTTAGTAATAGTCTGAGGAGTTTTGACTCCTTTTCCTGAAGTTTTCTCAGCAAAATAATTGTTCAAATAAATATACTAATCCCTCCAGCCATGACATTTATTTGAGACAACCCTATTAAGGCCAATCTAACTGACTTATTACATTTGTATTCCTAAAGTACATGTTCATTCTTATCCAAACCTAATCCCACTCTGTCAATTCTGCCTGTGATTCAGGGCTTTTTGTTTTGTTTTGTTTTTTGTTTTTTGAGTTGGAGTCTCACTCCGTGGCCCCGGTTGGAGTGCAGTGGCACACTCACAGCCACCTCAGTGTCCAAACGCTGGGCTCTGATGATCCTTCCGTCTCAGCCTTCCAAGTAGCTGGAACTACAGGCATGTGCTACCACGTCTGGTTAATTTTGTGTGTGTGTGTGTGTGTGTGTGTGTGTGTGTGTGTGTGATTTACTGCAGAGACGAGGTCTCACCAAGTTGCCCAGGCTGACCTCGAACCCATGGGCTCAGGCAATTCACTCACCTTGGCCTCCCAAGGTGCTAGGATTACAGGCTGAGCCACCGAACCCAACCTGGTTATTGTTATTTTACAAGACGTCAACTGAGACTATGGAGAAGTTAAAAATCTTGAAAATGTCACTTAACTGAAAAATGAAGCAGACATAATTAGATACCAAATGTTTTTGTTAAGCTATACTTTTTGCGTTACCTTCTTTCTATGTTATGGCCTGTATGTATTAACATGCTTTCAACTGTAATGTACAACCCTCATGAAACTGGATTAAAACACACACACAAAATGAGATTTGCAGTGAGTTTGGTACCTCATTTCTTTCTCTTATTTTCAGAATGTTCTTTCTTTCTCTTTTATTTTTTAATATTGCTACAAAGGTTTGTTTTTTTTAAAAAATTCAATAGCTATAGTGGTACAGGTGGTGTCTTGATTACATGGATGGTTTGTACAGTGGTGAAGAAGTCTGGGATTTAACTGTATGCATAGCCCAACTAGTGCATATTATGCCCAATAGGTAATTTTTTATCTCTTTCTCCCTCCCCACCTTCTCCCACTTCTGAGTCCCCAGTTTCCACTCTACCTTTCCATATGCCTCTGCAGACCCATAGCTTAGCTCCCACTTGGAAGTGAGAATGTGCATTATTTGGGTTTTCATTAATGAGATGCTTCACTTATGATAATGACTTCCAGTTTCATCTAAGTTCCTGCATAATTTCATTATTTTTATGGCTAAATAATATTTCATGGTAAATTTTATATATATATATTCATATATAAATATTTATATGTATATATTTTAATTATATTTTTTTATTTTATGTTTTTATTAATATAAATATATTTATATTTATATAAAATATATATATTTCCCATTTTCTTCATGCATTGATCAGTTTTGGGGCACTTAGGTTGACTTCACATCTTTGCAATTGTGAATTGTGCTGTGATAAACACCGGTACAGATTACTTCTTTGTAGAATGACTTATTTTCCTTTGGGTAGATACACAGTAGTAGAATTGCTGGAATAAATGGTAGATCTACTTTTAGTTATTTTTTTACCATCTCTTATAGGGTAACAGGGAATTGACATAAATTCTGTAGGATTTCCTTGGTTGTATATAGCCTTAGTGTGGTTGCTTTCTCAGTTGCTAGCTGTGGTTATACTGTGCTGGACACATGCACAGGCTCAAGACCTCCCGAGTAGCTGAGGTGTTGTGGGCAATGGTGGTGACTGAGGTCTAGCAACCGACCTTCCCAACAGCTATTAGCATGTCAGTAGATGCTGTACTGGGCTTTGCCAGTTGACCTCTGGCTAGGAGGTGGCACTTGCAAGAGAGAGTCAGCTGTGGTGGTGGCGGTGCGATTTATGCTTGACCTGTGTTACTCTAGGGAAGTACTTAGATGTCCCAGGCAATGGGTGGGGCTATGGGACTCCAAAGATTTCTTGCTCATGTTCAGCTACCAAGGTGGGTGGAGGGAGTGGAGAAGGGAAAGTCAGTTGGGGTGCTGTGCTAGGCAAGTCTGAGACTTCATTTTGTGTCCTTTATTCCAGAGCTCCTCTTCTTCAGTTAATTCCATTCTTGTCGGGATTGTCTATTCATGGTCTATGATGGTTGCTGGACTTATTTATTTACCTGTTTACATGAATAACTGTTTGGGAGAATTATCATAGGTCTAAAAAGAGATCAGATGTCCATCATTTGATAACACAACAAGGACAATATTAATTTAGGTTTGAATCACATTCCCTAGTGGCAGAATTGAGGAATAATACATTTTGTAGTGAAATAAAATTCTGAAATATGAACTTAAAAAAAAAGTATGGACACTTGCATGAAAATTAAAATGATCTTATCAATGGAAGATGAATGCTGTTTCATTCAACACAACAAATGTCTTCTCTGTGACAGTACATGAAATTGCCTTTCTAGGACAGTCCACATCAGTTTTAAAAGCCCTCTGTGGTCATGGCCATTTGTTCTCAGCAAATGGTGCTAGAGCAATTAGATGTCTGTATGAAAAAAAACTCAACATGTAAAAGAATTAAATCAAAATAAATCATTGACTCATTATAATGTAAAACCTCCCACTATAAAACTTTTAATAGAACACACAAAAGAAATGTTCTGTGACTAGGGTTATGCAGAGTTCTTAGCTACAGCAAGCATAATATAAAGAAAAAATAATAAATTTAGCTTAATTGAAATTAAAATTTGTTTAAAAGTCACTGCTAAGAGACTAAAAGGATAGCCTTAAACTGAAGAAAAATACTTGCAAGTCTCATATCTGACAAAAATTTTACATCCGGAATATAAAAATAATGCTCTAAATAGACTGCAATTAGACAACAAATTACTAATAAATAAAAGTGGGCAAAATATGTGAACAGACTTTTGGTCAAAGGAGATATATAGATAAAATATAAACACACACATAAGGATGCTCATTAGAAAAATTTAAATTAAACACCAATGAAATAGCACTATATATCTACTTAAATGATTTTTTAAAAATTATAATAATAAATGCTGGTAAAAATACAGAGAAACTGAAATGTTTATGCATTGCTATTCTAGGGCAAATTGATAGTCACTTTGAAGAATTTTGGCAGCTTCTCATAAAATTAAGCACACATTTACCACATGTTTGAGAAATCTCATTTCTAAATATTTACTCGAAGGAAATAAACACATTCAAAACCTCTGTGAGTGCTTAAAAAGGTTATTTATAATTGCCACATCTGCCTATAACCTAAATGTCTCTCAAACTTTTCATGCATACAATGGAAAATTATTCACCAATAAAAAGAAACAAGCTATCAATATACTCAGAAACACAGATGAATCTCAAATGTTTTAGTCTAATTGAAGGGACTCAAACACAAGGAGTTATATATTCTATGTTCCACTTATATAGAATTTTAAAAAAGTCAAATCTGTAAGGGCATAGGGCAGGTCAGCTGTTATCAGAGGCTTGGAGTTTGGGATGAGGTTGACTATGAATAGGAAGAACAATGGAATTTTGGTGAGTAATGGGAATGTTGTCTATTGTGATTGTGAAAGTGATTACCTGATGTCAAAATTCATAAAATTGTACACCAAATGAATTCATTATATTATTCTTGGTGTATGGTTAAATTTAACATATGTAAATTTAAAAATAAAATTACAATCTATAAATGCTGTTGGTAAAAAGGAACACAAAACATTTAGCTACATAAATGTTTTAACTTGAAGTATTATGGAAAGTCTAGCTAGATCAGAAATGCTGAAGTTGGAATAAAACCAAAGAAAAATTCTAGAATTCTTTTCAGCTTTACACAGATGTCTGGGACCTAAATAGAAATTTTAAAAAAAATTATGTGAACTAGGTTCAAAATTTGCACATTCATGATGACACAACTTAAATGAACAAATTAATGAATACTTAGATAACTTACTATGGTCATAAAGATGATCCTTGTTGGAGATGATAGTTTACATAGTTATTAGACAGGGGGTTCAGAAAAAAATTACATTTTGCTCCTTTTGAGTTACCATTTTCTTTTTTTTTTTTAGATTAGAAAATATAGTTTATTTAAAAAGTAAATTAGAGAGAGAGAAAGAGGAGATTCACCTCCCCAAGGTAGGTAAGGGGACCAAAACCAGGAAACATGGTGACAGTCACAGGTCAAAGAGAACATGGTCACACACTAAAGTCTAGTAAGGCAATGGCCTGATTGCCATTTTCAATGAAAGTCCCAACTGAGATCTACCTGGAGAGTGATCAACAAAACAAGATAAATTAGTATTTTGCAATAAGTATAGATTTGGCCCCAAACATCAATGTAGAATTATAAGGCAGAACACTGTGGAGAATTCTTATACATCATCCTTTCCAGCTTAAAATATTTCCATTCCAAAGCCAAAGTGGAAACTCAGACCTTTTTAAATTTTTTTTTTTAATTTCAAAGTTGTGGGGTACAATTTGGGGTTAGGTATACAAATGTTCATTATGCAGGTAACCTTGTTGATGAGGTGTGCCTTATCCTTCCCCATGGCAGACTCCTTCACCTGTCAATTCCACCCCCACTCCACTCCCCTGACAGTTTCTCACTACTGCCAATCCCTTTCTTATTGTATTATGATAATTGTTCAAGATCCTCTTATGAGTGAGAACATATAGTAGTCTGTTTTTGTTTCTGTGATAGATCACTGAGTATGATCAACTCTAAATCCTTCCAAGTTGCTGCAAAGTTCATATGTTTGTCCTTCTTTTTGGCTGCATAGTATTCCATTGTGTATATGTAGCACAGTTTTGTTTACCCAGTTCAGTTTTGATGGGCACCACGGTTGGTTCCATGTTTTTGCTAATGTGAATAGAGCTGCGATAAACAAGTGTGTGCATGTATCATTTCTGTAGAATGATTTGAGTTCCTCCAGGTGTATTCCCAATAGAGGGATTGCTGGGTCATATGAAAGGTCAATTTCTAGTTCTTTCAGAAATCGCCAAACTGTTTTTCTGAAGAGGTTGCACTAGTTTGCATTCTCACCAGCAGTATAGAAGTGTTCCTTTTTCTCCACATCTGGTGTTGTTTGTTTTATTAATGATGACCATTCTTATTGGGGCTAGGTGGTATCTCAATGTGGTTTTGATTTGCATTTCTCTAATGATTAGTAAGGCTGAGCACTTTCATGTGCCTGCTGGTTGACCATATATCTTCTTTTGAGAACTACCTGTTCTTCTCATACTAGAGCAGTGCCCAAGTTCCTTCTGCTGATGGGACGATCTCACTGAAGTGAGATTGAAGAGTCAGGCTGTGGTGTTGCTTACTCTGTTTAACTAATGACTCTTGCTATACTGAATATAGAAAGCCATGTATTCCATGTCTTAATATGTAGAAACTTCACTCAGCAGCACCATCATCAATGAAATGTCTTGAAATTTACACAATTTAGGTCACCTCTTGTCCTTATTAGAGGATAGTTACACTCATTACATGGGAATTTATTCAAGTTATTCTTTCCTTTCTGTTCTGAAGAAGTGGCTAGCTTAGCAGGGTCAAGCGTGTTAAAACAGAGCTGTGGTCTTCTTTGTGTTGTCAGTGTTGGTTTCCTCAAGATAATTTAGTATGTTATTATTAAAGATGTACGTGATCATAAGGACGTGTCCTGTGTTTTGAATTTAGGAAGAATGATATACTGCAAAATTCAAAAGTGATGCTTATGTTGAATTTGTACTGGATAGCCTCCGTTAGAAGACTAACACTGTTATGTAGTTTCTGAACAGTAATTCCATATTACTATATTGATGGGATATGATACTTTGATATCAGCACTGAGTCATGTTGTCTCTTCCTCTTAAAAAAATTAAAAAGTACTGTATTGGTTAGGGCTGTTCCTTGCATTGAAGTTATTGTCACTCTAAAATTTGTGGAGAAATAATAATTTACTAAACGATGATACTTAGCTCAAATAATTGTTGGGACATTTAAAAAAAATAGACTGCAAATAAATCACAAATATAACTAGATTCATGCTTTAAAACTGGGTTGATGAAGACACTGCTAATATTACATTATTAAAACAAATGCATGAAACACAATCTACAATGATTTTTACTTCTATGAACGTGGAATAGCTACCTTTCACTACTAGCAATGGCAAAACACAAGCTTCTACAAACATATTTTCTCATATAGTTTTTCTGTGATATAAAATATCCCAGTAGTATATCTGATGGAAGTTCTTAAATTATATGCCTTTACCTTAAAATAATATTGGGAAGAATTATTCTAGATTCTGTGTTGAGACTTATAATGTGTGAAATCATCAAAGTTGGAGAAAGATAGTTTAAAAACTGATTGCTACAAAGGCAGATGCAGATAATTTATGATTAATTGCTTTAAATTTCTCATGTGCTTATTTTTTATTTTAAGTTTGTCTTTTTCCAGAAGAAATGTAATTAAATTTAAAGAAATATAGATCAACATAAAGGCATAATAATGCTAAACAAAAATGTCAAGAATGATTACAGTGTATAAATTAATATACTAATATGAATGGATTAAATTTATTTCTTAAAATAACAAGAATTATATTGAATTTAAAATAACTAATTCTAGAAAAAAATAGGCCTCATATCATCAATCTTCTTTCTTTATTGTTCAATATTATTGCCACCTTTATCATTTGTATTCTACTCACTTAGTCTCAGTTAACTGTATCTTATATAAATTCCTGGTAATGTACTATTTTTGAACCAAATGTGCAAGCATGCTCCTTTTGTGAAATGAACACATTTATGATCATGTTTGCACACTATCTGTATTTCCAAAGCATGTTGACTTCCCTTTTTAAAATCATATCCTATTATTCTGTGTAGTTTTATTTTACAGTTAGACTCAAAACAGTGACAGGCATATAAAATAAAAGGTATTTGTATAGCTAAAAACAAACTCCTCCACAATAAAACAAACAAATTTAAATATTGGCTCTTTATAAGGGTTACACCTGAATCCAAGTTGTAAATAAAGGTTGCTAATAAAGATACACAAAAAGATAAGTTATGCAAACATTAACAAAAGAAGAAAACCAGAATGACAATATTTGTATCAAAGCAAACAATAAATGATTAAGTAACAGCTATTGAAATGTATATTATCATATTCTACAATTACATTACAGCTCTTCTGAAAGTTACAGTCCACCAAGAAAGTGGGATAAAAATGTCTTAATAGATCAGACAGTCTAAGAAAATAGCTTAACTTTGAGTTCTGGCAAAATGGCAATGGGACAGGTGGTACTGTGAGAATCTCCACAAAAGTGAATCTCCATAAAAACTCTCACTTCCCCCCCACCAGCTGCACCAGTCTGAGGGCAGGAGGCCCTTGGTCCCATGCACTGCTGGGCTACCACGGCCACCACCACACCACACCAGGTTACCCTTGGTTCACGGCCCATGGAGCTCCCTCTCCAGTTGCACTGAAACACCCTACCCCAAGTCGCCACTGTCCAGGGTGGCCCTCGGCTCCCACCTTATGGAGCACCAGGCTCCCTGGCCAGGCTGCAACACTCTGCCCCCAGATGCCCTGCACTATGCTGACCTACAATGCCCAGCTGGCTCGCACACTACCTCCCCTAGCTCGCCACCGGCCATGGCAGGACCAGAGATCAGCTGGAGCCCTGAGACCAGGCAGATACCTGAATTGCCCCATCCAACTTCACCCAGCTCTGCTCAGCCTCCAGCTTGGGACCTAAGAACAAAGAAAGAAAAGAGGCCCAAGACGCCCGGTGCCATGGTAACCTGCAGCACCCAGTTGTCTCGCACTCTTCCTCCCCCAGTTCTGCCCCAGCCGCAGCAGAACCAGAGATCAACTGGAGCCCTGAGACCAGGCAGTGACCAGCATTGCCCTGCCCAGCTCCACCCAGCTCTGCCTAGCCTCCAACTTGGGATCTAAGATCATAGCATCAAAATGGAAGACACAGAAGCCACTCCTTCATGCTAGATGGGACACAGGTCAGATCTGAATGGCAGACTTGACAGGCAGCAATCCAACTGAGCCCAGATCTGATACACCCTCCTTTCACAGCAGGCCTGGGGCAACTGGCCCTAGCTGTGAGCAACCCTACCAGCCTGCCATGAGAGCTAGAGATCAGAGCTAAAATGATGCTGGACTTAGAGGAACAATCTCAGTGTGCTTGATTCCCTTGTTTTAACTTTTTAAAAATTTTTTGCCTGTTTGTTTTACTCATCTTTTTTTTTTCTCTTTTCTCTTTCTTCTTATTGTTATTGATAACATTTTCATGCCTGATTTGTTTCTGCTAGCTTACTGATTTTTTTTTTTAAACTTCATGTTTGTGTAGGGGAATAGCATATCAACAAGGAGGTTGGTTAGCTTGTGTGTCTGTATGATTTTATGTTTTAGTTTTTTTTTTACTCTTATCCGTCTTTGTGTCTCTTTTCATTTGTTAGTACTGCATTTGTCTGTTTTCCCTCTTACTCTTCTCTTTCTCCACCTTCCTCTTCCCCCTCATTCCATTCTTTTCCTTTTTCTTACCACATTTTGCTTTCAGGGAGCAAGCCTATACCCCCACAGCATAGACAGATTGCAAGGTAAGGGGAAGTGGATTCCAGAGTATCAGTATACTTGTTGGTGGATACTGGGTGTCTGCAGATAGATTTAGAATCACAGCTCCCCCCCCGCAATTAAATCTCAAACCGCAAAAAGTATAGCTCCCAACTTAAAGTCCAGCTTCATAATTGAATAAATCCAGAGGATTCACATAAGGAAGAAAAGGAGAGTGAGCAAACAGAAGTAAAAAAAAGCCCTGCCAACTCTGAACAAGAGAATTAAAGAGATGAGGAAAAGAGGAAAATGTGGGGAGGAAAATCTACACAAATGAAGAAAAACCAAAAGAA
The DNA here is from genome assembly GCF_000164805.1 of Carlito syrichta. NCBI lineage: Eukaryota > Metazoa > Chordata > Mammalia > Primates > Tarsiidae > Carlito > Carlito syrichta. The sequence continues at coordinate 38,034 of NW_007249059.1, forward strand.
GGATATAGGTCTCACACAGACCCCTGAGAGGTCAGACACTGAGGAAACAGACTTCAGAATGCAAACAATGAAGAGCTCCCAGAATGACTGGTCACATACTACAAACCCAGACATCAAGACATTAACAGAGAGAATAATAAGAATTGAGAAGACACAAGAGGAAAATAGGAAGGAGTTGATAACCGAGATAAAAACAGTAAAGAATATTGTGATTGAAATAAATAACAAACTGATATGCATGGAAAAAAGAATTAGCCAAGCTCTGAAAAAATCTCAGAGCTTGAGGACCAAAATATGGAACTAACCCAAACTGTCAAAAACATAGAAAAGAAGCTGTAAAAGACAGAACAAAACCTTCAAGAGATAAGTGATTACCACAAGTCACCAAATCTAAGAGTAATTGGACTTCCTGAGGCAGAAAGAGAGACAGAAATCACCCTGGAACAAACATCCTATGCCATTATTCAAGAAAACTTCCCTCATCTCATCAGTGATGCAAAAATTCATAAACAAGAGATTCAGAGAACCCCTGCAAGACAACAAATGAGAAGACAAACTCTGACACATAATAATTTGCCTAAGCAAAGTAGGTATAAAAGAAAAAATCTTAAAGGCAGTAAGATAAAAAGGTCAGACTATCTACCAGGGAAGACCAATTGGAATAGCAGCAGCTTTATCTACAGAAATACTTCAGGCTAGGAGAGCTTGGAGACCAATTTTCAAAGTTCTCAAAGATAAACAATTTAAACCAAGAATAACCTACCCAGCCAAGCTAAGCTTCATCAGTGAGGGATAATTAAAATCTTTCCCAGACATCCAATCCCAAAGAACTTATGCTGCCTTGTGACCACCTCTACAAGAAACACTTAAGAAAGTATTAAACACAGAAGAAAAGAAAAATAGAACAACAAAGTTCTACACAAGAGTGCCAAAAAAAGATAGAAAACACACATGAATCAACCCAAAAATCAAAAGAAAGACAGCAAACAACAACTCTATAAGAACCTCATGCCAGGGATAAACCCTCACATTTCAACAAATAGCCTGAATGTGAATGGACTATATGCACTACTGAAAAGACATACGATGGCAAAAAGGATAAAATACCATGAGGCAAAAATATATTGTATCCAAGAGATTCATCTCACCAGAAAAACACTCACAGGCTTATAGTAAGAGGATGGGAAGCCAAATTTCAAGCTAATGTACCACAAAAGAAAGCAGGAGTTGCGATCTTAATTTCAGGCAAAATACCCTGTAAGCTATCAAAAATTTAAAAAGATACAGAAGGTCACTACATAATGATAAAGGTTCAATCCATCAACAAGAAATATCCCTCCTAAACATATATGCACCCAACATAGGAGCATCAGCTTTCATAAAGCAGCTTCTAGGCAAACTTAAAAAGATATTGACTCTAACACTATCATACCTGGGGACTTTAATACCACACTCACAACCCTAGATGGATCATCAGGACAAAAAATCAGCAGGGAGATCTGGAACCTAAATGTGACTCTTGACCAAATGGACTTAACTGATACCTATAGAGCACTACACCCAAAGACCACACAATATACATTCTGCTCATCACCACATGGAACATACTCTAAGATCGACCGCATCCATGGCCATATATCAAGCATAAACAAATTTCAGTAGATTGGAATTTTCCCATGCATCTTCTCAGACCACAGTGGAATAAAAATAAATATAAACACTAACAAGATTCCCCTAAACCCAGAAAGACATGGACACTAAACAGCATGATGCTAAGCAACTCCTGGGTCAACATGAAAATCAAAACAGAGATTAAAAGATACATGGAAACAAATAAAAATGAAGAAACATCTTACCACAATCTCAGGGATACTATCAAAGCAGTAGTAAGAGAGGAATTTATATCTCTCCAAACACACATGAAGAAAATGAAAGGATCACAAATTAACAGCCTAACAATTTACCTAAGGAAGCTGGAAAAGCAGATCATCAAAATCCCAACTTCAGTAGAAGAATCCAGATCACCAAAATAGAAGCCCAAATTCAGGACATAGAAGAAAAAAGATAATACAAAAAATCAGTGACACAAAATGCTGGTTCTTTGAAAGGATAATTAAGATCAGTGGTCCCCTAGCTAGACTGACCAAGAAAAAGAGAGAAAAAGCCCAAATAAACACAATCAGAAACACAAAAGACAAAGTCACATCTGA
>NW_007249059.1:40263-51000 GCF_000164805.1 Carlito syrichta
CCTGGAAACAAATGAAAATGTAGACACATCTTACCAAAATCTCTGAGATGCCATGAAAGATGTAGTAAGACGGGAATTCATATCTCTATGAATGCACTTGAAGAAAATGGAAAGAACACAAGTTAACAACCTAACAAGTCACCCAAGTAAGTTGGAAAGGCAAGACTACCAAAACCCTAACTTCAGCAGAGGAATCCAGATCACCAAAATAAAAGCCCAAATCCGGGACAGAGAAGAAATAAGATAATAAAAAAAATCAATGAAACAAAAAGCTGGTTCTTTGAAAGATAAACAAGATTGATGGTCCCCTAGCTTGACTGACCAAGAAAAAAAGAAAAAAGCCCCAACTAAACACAATCAGAAACACAAAAGATGAAGTCATATCTGACCCTGAAGAAATACAAAACATTATCAGAGACTATTATGTACACTTGTATGGAAACAAACTTGAAAACCTCAAGAAAATAGAGGACTTTCTGACATCACACAACCTCCTTTAGTTGAAACAAAAAGAAATCGAGACCCTAAATAGACCAATAACAATCCAGGAAATTGACTATGTCATAAGAAAACTACAAAAAAAAAGCTCTGGACCAAATGGCTTTCAAGCAGAAGTCTACAAGACATACAAGGAGGAACTGATACCGATCCTATTGAAAATATTCCAGGTGATTGAGAAAGATGTAACTCTCCCCAAATCATTTTATGAAGCTATCATCACATTGATACCCAAGCCAGGTAAAGACCCAACAAAGAAAGAGAACTTCAGGCCAAAATCTTTGATGAACATAGATGCTAAAATTCTCAACAAGATCCTAGCAAACTAGATTCAACAACACATCTCAAAAATCATCCATCACGACCAAGTAGGCTTCATTACTGGGATTCAAGTCTGGTTCAACATTCATAGCACCATAAATGTAATTAAAAACATCAGCAGACCTAAAAACAATAACCACATGATTATATCATTAGATGCAGGAAAAGCTTTGATAAAATCCAACACCCCTTCTTGATAAAAACCCTTGAACATCTAGGCATAGTTGGAACATACCTCAAAATAATAAGAATCATTTATGAGAAACCCATAGCCAGCATACTCCTAAAAGACAAAAATTGGAACTATTTCCCCTGAAAACTGGAACAACACAAAGATGCCCACTCTTACTCCTTCTGTGTGGTATAGTTTTGGAAGTCCTAGCTAGAGCAATCAGAGAAGAGAAGGTGATCCGGGGTATCCAAATATGAAAAGAGGAAGTCAAGTTATGTCTCTTTGCAGATGACATGATTCTATGCTTTGAAAGTCTAAGAGAATATGTCAAAAACCTCCTTTCACTGATAAAGGACTTTGGCAAAGTCTCAGGGTATAAAATAAATGTGCAAAAGACAATCGCATTTCTATACACCAATAATAAACAAACAGAAACCCAAATAAAAAGCACAATTCCATTCACAATAGCCACAAAAAAAATTTAAATACCTTGGTATCTTCCTAATCTTCCTAACCAGAGATGTGAAAGACCTATACAATGAAACCTACAAAACACTGCTCAAAGAAATCAAAGATGACACAGACAAGTGAAAAAATATCCCATGCTCTTGGATTGGTTCATTCAGCGTTGTTAAGATGTCCATTCTACCTAAAGGAATCTACAGATATAACGCAATACCCCTCAAATTACCAACAACATTCTTCTCAGATCTAGAAACAACAATTCAGGAATTTCATATGGAAACATAAAAGACCAAGAATTGCCAAAACAATGCTCAGCATAAAAAACAAAGCAGGAGGCATCACACTCCCAGACTTTAAACCTTATTATAAAGCTACAATAATCAAAATAGCCTGGAATTGGTACAAGAACCGGTATGTAGATCAATGGAATAGAATCGAGATTTCAGAAGTAAAACCTCGATTTCTCTATCAACTCATATTCAACCAACCTCCACCACCCACTACTGGAGACAGGAGACCCTATTAAATAAATGTGCTGGGAAAACTGGCTGACCACATGCAGAAGACTGAAACAGGACCCCCACCTATCCCCATACACAAAAATTAACTCAAAATGGATCAGAGACCTAAATGTGAAAATCTCAAACTATAAGAACTGTAGAAAATGCAGGAGTTCCTCTTATGGAAGTTGGAACCGGCAAACAATTCCTAACCAAATCCTGAAGTGTCCAGGCCATAAGAGATAATATACACAAGTGGGACCTCATTAAATTGACAAACTTCTGCTAGCCAAATAAACCATCAAGAGAGCAGGGAGACAGCCCACAGACTGGAAAAAAATATTTGCCAACTCCATGCCTGATAAAGGCCTATCATCAAGGATCTACAAGGAACTCAAACATTCTGAAAGGAAAAAAAGCAAACAGCCCCATTATAAAGCGGGCAAAAGTTATGAATAGACTCTTCTCAAAAGAAGACATACGAGCAGCTAACAGATACATGAAAAAATGTTCAGCCTCACTAGTCATCAAGGAGATGCAGATTAAAACTGCACTGAGATACCACCTAACTCCAGTCAGAATGGCCATCATCAATAACTCAAAAAATAACAGATGCTGCAGAGGATGTGGCGAAAAGGGAATACTTCTGCACTACTGGTGGGAGTGTAAACTAGTACAGTCTCTGTGGAAAACAGTGTGGTGATTCCTAAAAGTTCTAAAAATCAACCTTTTCATATGGCCCCACAATCTTCCTACCGGGAGTATACCTGGAAGAACTCAAATCACTCTATAAAAAAGATACCTGCACACGTATGTTTATCGCAGCATTGTTCATAATAGCAAGAACATGGAACCAAACTTGCTTCCCATCAAAAGAGGACTGGAAAAAAAAATGTAGTGCATATACACAATAGAATATTACGCAGCCATAAAGTAGAACAAAATTATGAACTTTGCAGCAACCTGGATGGAATTAGAGTTTATAATACTGAGTGATCTTTCACAGAAACAAAGATCTGAGTATCACATGTTCTCACTTATAATTGAACCTTGAACAACTACCATAATACTATAAGAAAAGGATTGACAGTAGTGGGAAAGTCTGGGAAGGGGGGCCAGGGAGGTGGTATTAACAGTTGGGGGGGTAGGGGGGCACATCTCATCAACAAAGGGACCTGCACAATGAATATTTGTATACCTAACCCTGAATTGTACCCCACAATTTTAAAATAAACATAAAAATAAATAAAAATAAAAAAGAAAATAGCTTACCTTAATATTTGCAAAATAAAGATAATCAAAAATACAAGGTTGACTATTGAAATTTCTGTTTAATGAGAGCAATGTGAAGACATTATTATTTATCTTTCATTCTTTGAAATTTGTCAAAGAGAATGGCACCAAAATTAGCTTCTGAAAAATATTCTTGTGGAAAGTAAATTAATTAATAGAAGTCATGGAAAAATTATATATTTCATCAGTCTTATAAAAAGACATAGAGAGCCCCAATACGTATATAGAAGATTGAAGAATGTTCTGCCTAGATAATAATTAAAGACATACAATTTGAAATAATAACAAAATACTTTTATATATTTCATAGGCACTAATAGAAAAATTACTAATATATAATACATTGTGAGAGAGTGGAAAAATATCCATGCCCATCAACTTTCAATGAAAGTGTAAATTCAAGCAGATTTTTGAACGAGCAAATGCAGTGTCTATCATGATTTTTTAAATATGCATACCTTTGTTCCTTAAAATCCTTCTATTTGTACAAATCAAAATATTTTAAAATAACAGAGGGAGAAATGAAAGGACATAAGATGGTGTCAACACACTAGTGAGCAGCCATTTTAACATTGCCTAGATCTGTCATTTTTTTCCTGTAGTTCAAGTTAATTTACCCTCTAATCACTAGCCAAGGACAGAACCAGTTTCTCAGAGGTAGCTATTGATAATTGTTATACAACCCCTCCCCAGCTTGTTTTGTAAACAAGTTAACCTTGTTTACAAGGCCCTTCATGACCAGACTCCACCAAAGTGGCAGCTATCATGTGATGAACCCACCCATCTGCCTGCTGTCCATCACCTATTGTTAGTACCTGTACTTACCTACTTTTTGTGATGACATGGAAAAGACCATCACCCAATCACCTTAACGACCTGACCCCCATCAAAAGGAAGATTTAAAAGTATTCAACTTCAAGCAGCCACTCACTATTGTTTTGTTAAGCACTGACCAGTCCATGAATTCTCTGAGCTATGGCCTCCATTTTTTGTTTTTATTATTGCACATTTTATTTTTTTATTATTTAAATTTTTTAAAAAATTTTATTTTAAAGATGTGGAGTATAATTCAGATTTAGGTATATAAGTAGTCATTGTACAAATATAGTTTGGGCTCCACTTCACCTGGTTTGAGATCAGGTACCCTTATTGATAAAGTGTGTCCCTCCTTCCACCCTTGGCAGTGTCCTGCTACTACCAAACCCTTTCTTACTGTATTATGGTAAATGCTCATGGTCCATTTAAGAATGAGAACATGCGGTACTCAGTTATTTGTTTCTGTGATAGATCACTAAGTATGATAGACTCTAAATCCAGCCAAGTTGCTGTGAAGTACATAAGTTTGTTCTTCTTTATGGCTGTATAATAATCAATCCAGTCCAGTTTTGATAGGCAGCATGGTTGGTTCTATGTTTTTTCTATCGTGAATAGTGCAGCAATAAACATGCATGTGCAGGTATCTTTTTTGTAGAGTGATTTAAGTTCCTCCGGGTATATTCCCAGAAGGGGGATTGTGGATCGAATGGAAGATAAATTTCTAGTTCTTTTAGGAATCGGCTCATTGTTTTCCGTAGAGGTTGAACTAGTTTGGATTCCCACCAACAGTGTAGAAGGGTTCCCTTTTCTCTGCATCCTTGCCAACTTCTGCTGTTTTTGTCTTATTAATGATGGTCATTCTTATTGGAGTTAGGTGGTATCTCAATGTGGTTTTCACTTGCATTTCTCTAATGATTAGTGAGGTTGAGCATTTTTTCCAGCCACCCGGCTTTCTTAGCATTGGCCCCTCCCCTACCTTTGGGAGGTGAATTTTCTTTCTCTCTCTCTCTTTAACTTACTTTTAAAATAAATTGCAGTTTCCAATCTAAAAAGAAAATTCCTCTCTAGACATCTGTCCTATGGATATTTTAACATGAAAATACATTAGCTGAAAATATAATTGGCAGCATTGTGTGTGAGAGTATAAATAGTTTATCAAAATAGCAATGGGAAATTATGAGATGGAACCCTATGAAACTGTTGGACTACTACTTGCAAAAAAAGATCATCAAAATATGTAATGGCTAGTTTATTGCACAATGCCAGAGGGAAATTATTCATAACTGCATAAATAAAAATATAGTATGTTACTTTTATATAAAAAAGTATGTAAAAAAGTATGTTACTTTTATATAAAAAAGAAAACAAATTAATCCAACTCATATCAAGTTTACTGGGCAATTCTTCTTAGATTAGCAAAATCTATCACAGTACTTCAGCTATTACTAGGATGTTTGGGATCAGAAGTTCATTCTATTGCTAATTTGATCTTATTATACTTTCAGGGGCAGACGTGGTAATTGTCAACCAGAGGCAATTTCAGCCAACAGTAGATGTAAGCATGTCAACACTAGATACTAAAAACAGAAATGAGATCAGGACCTTTATATTTTCCCCTAGAGTAGATTTCACTTTATGTCTTAACACATTTTGGTCATAAAAAGCTCTAATGTACTTTGGCTTACAGATACAGTGCCTTTAAATATTGTCAATGTTTTTTTCAATGAGTAACACTGTTTTACACAGTCACTTAAAATGATGCCTTAGTATCCTGCAAAGCACCAAAAGGAGAGAGACACATGTTAAGAAAAAATACAGCTTAGATAAACACACATTTCTCAATTTATTCAAAATATTTTAAGCTAAAAAACATTGAGGAGATAGCAGTTAATAATGACTATTGAAAAGAGAAAACACTACAATAGTTTAGAAAGCATTGTAAGTAAGAATTCTTGAAATATATTTTATTATAAGCATCTCTGTCCCAGCCTAGAAAAGCTTAAAATATGTTTTTGAGTTTAGTTTTAAGTTTTAGTTAAAGAAGCAGCAGAATATTCTTCCATATATGATGACAGATACTAAAAACTAACTTAAAAATTTGTGTATAAACAAAGAATAAAATCCTTTATTATGAAAGTATTGCTACTCCGACTATATCAAAATTGATCTAAATTATTTTATATATGTACTTCTACATTTATCATATTTTTAATAATATTTAATTATGGTCAACAGCAGGGAGATATGTAAAAATATTTTTATGGTACAAAATTTTAATATTATTTTCAAATATTTATTTATAACTAATTTGCTGTGAAATAAAATTTTTACTTTTCTACCAGAATGTTTTAATGTTGGCACAAAAAAATCATCAAATTATTTTAGTAAGGTCAAATCTAGTATACTTAATTGTCATTTGTATATGATTTGCCAAATAAAGCAAACGGATGACTGAATCATGTATTAAATGTCAAGAGGTCTAATTAATAGCATGAAGGCAGGGTTGTCGTTGACCAAACTCTTGTGATTAACCATTCAATTTCTCCACACTCGTCTAGTAGCCCCATCTATACCTGTGCATATAATGACTGACCCTTTGTTCCCAGTTTTAATTCTCATGAACTAATAACTGACTTTTGCCTTATGCTCCTATGTACCAACTGTTAAGTGTGTTTCTAATTGCATATCTAAATACAGTATAATTGTCTATTTTTCTATATCTCACTTCAATTATTTCTCTTTATTTATGAACCTGTAGAAGTTTGTTTAGTTTAAAAACCCATCACACATATGAATACAAAATATTTTAAACAAAATTCTTTCATTTAAATCTTTGAGAATAACTAATTTTAATAACCATTTCTTTAGAACTCACAACAGTCCTTGTGGTAATTTCCTAAGCAATATGTGATATTTGATAATTTTGAAATTGTATAGCTCTAGACATATTTCATTCTAAAGGAAAAAATTAATATCCATAGTACTATAATGTACTAAGCAATCAATAAGATGCTCACTGTGGCACTGCATAGAAAACATTTGGTAAGAGCTATTATACAAAAAGACATGAATATGGTCATAGATATAAAATATGCATAATTAACAGTAAATAAGATAAATGAAACACAATCAGTCATTCAGCTTCAAAAATTAGTAGTATCTTTTTCTTCATTCCGGCTTTCCTTTTGCTTATTATGTTTTATATGCTTAAAAATATAACAAATGTGTCACAAAACACTGAAATTATCCAGAAACTCTTATTTTCCTTTTGTTAATCTTAATGGAATTGATAATACTTAAGGAACTATTACCTATGATGAAAACAGTAACACAAATTAAAAGAAATAGCAAACTAATGAACAGCTAAGAGAGAGAAATTGAACTGTTCCCAACACATAAAATAATCAATTATCATAAGTAATCAAGATGACAAATACCTTAAATAACCTGACTTGATCTTTACACATTTTACACATATGACAAAATCTGACATGCACTCCATAAATATGTACAAATATTATGTATTAATAGAATATACTTTGTAGATCAAGGAGATTAAGAAATATGATTTATTCATATCTCCTATTTTTATTTAAAATTATGAGACATCTCTTAAAAGAGGAAAATATTTTGGCATAATTAAAAATATAGGGGTTTTTGTCTTCAATAAGTAGTTGAGAAAGACGAGACAAAGGCAAGCAGTAACTGACATCGATTAAGTTTTTCCTTAATCTAACATTTGTTCCTCACTAACATTTGTCAGTGAGCATCTGCAGCAAACTAGCCACAGAGGCATAGAATATATAAAATGAATATGACCTCATCCCTACTGTTAAAGAATGTACGGAACATGAAAGGAGGATTGTAGAATATTCAAATAATTCAAAGCATAGATTCTGGAGATTCATTACTTGTTTAATCCCTCATGATAGCCTCGTTACCTAATTCTTTTTGCCCCGTTTTCTTATTTATAAAATAATGACAATAGCATAGGCACTTTATTAGATTGTATTGAGATATACACATTTAGAATAATTCCTGACATTTTATAGATCTTCAATAAAATCATGGAAAATAATGGTTACTACTATAAAGAATGAAGCAAAACATTGCAATGAAATAGCTGAGTAATATAACAAGGTATTGAGGAAGTAGAAAAAAATAAAATTGGGGGAGTGTTTAGATAAGGTCTCACTATAACCTGATTTTTGGATGAGAGAACATAATATATGACACCTGGGGATTAGGCTGAGTCCTCACAGAACTCCAAGTGTCTGTGAAGTTGTGAGAAGTTCCACATTAAACTTTCTTTTGAGATAAAGTCTTTCTTTTCCTTGAGATACAGTCTGCTTAGCAACAGCATTGCAAAGGCAAATGGAAAAATGACAGATCTATATGGAGACATTGATTTGGGATCCGGGTAAAGGTGTTTACTAAGGTTACAGGATCTCAGGGTTTTTTTATCCAGGAATTAAAAGTTAAATGCCACTGAGAAAAAAATAGTGTGGCAGATAGCAATTTTAATATTTAGCAAATATATTGTTTATTAAATAGATTGGAATTTGGAAAGTAGAATCTAGAGTCTGTAGAAGTATTTCCAAAATTAGAAAATGTTTCAACATATAAGGACTCTGTGACAAATCAAAATGTTATAGAATTGCACTATGATATGTTAAATTCTGCATCTGTGGAATTGGGAATAGTATATTTACACTAAAGTCAAATAATGTCAAGTTTTCACCAGTACATAAAAAAATAAAAACCAATGTTAATAGAATGTCTCAACTTTAATTTTCCCTGACCAATATTTTTCAGTCTTTGATATCTACTACTGTTTCCTAGCAGGAAAGAAAATAAATAACACAAACAAAAAAACTAAATAATATTAATCGAAATGTCAGAATATGATTACAAAAAAATTTGTATGTATTAGTTTTTAGTTGTGGCAGCTTGCTTATATATATTTATGATTTTGCTTGTGATATTGTTATTTCACAAGAAAAAATTAAATATATAAATTCTCATGGAATATTTCAAACAACCTTCTAACAAGTGTGAATCACGAGAAATTCTCTTGAGGATAGCAAGTGGGAATTGAAATGAGGAAAGAGGCAAAAACTTGAGAGAGAAAGCCAGGAGAAGGTTGATACAAAAGAGTAATAAGTCAGGTGGGGTGGCACACCTGTAGTCACAGCACTTCTGGAGTTAGAGGCAAGAGAATTGCCTGAGCCCAGGAATTCGAGACCAGCCTAAGCAACTTAGTGAATCTTCATCTCTACGATAAATAAATAAAAAATTCCTAGTATGGTGGAGTGTGCCTGTGGTTCCAGCTACTTGGAAGGCTGAGGTGGAAGAATCACCTGAACTCAGCAGGCCGAGGCTGTGGTGGCTGCAAGCAAGCCACTGCACTCTAGCCTGGGGGACAGAGTAAGGCTCTGACTGAAATAAAAAGGAGATATGGGGGAGGAGGAAATAACTTTATTTTCTCTTGCTTACTCTGTTCGAGTTTCTGTCTTATATCTCTACGATAAATAAATAAAAAATTCCTAGTATGGTGGAGTGTGCCTGTGGTTCCAGCTACTTGGAAGGCTGAGGTGGAAGAATCACCTGAACTCAGCAGGCCGAGGCTGTGGTGGCTGCAAGCAAGCCACTGCACTCTAGCCTGGGGGACAGAGTAAGGCTCTGACTGAAATAAAAAGGAGATATGGGGGAGGAGGAAATAACTTTATTTTCTCTTGCTTACTCTGTTCGAGTTTCTGTCTTATGTTTGATTCTTCCATCAATTAGCTTCGACTCTACTGTGAGGTGGCATACATAATTTCATTTAACAGGTGAGAATCTGATGTCCAGAGAACCCCCAGTTACATTCTCTTTATCTCACCAACTAGCAAGTAGCTGAGACATAGTTCCTTCTGTTTTGCTTCCATAAGCTATACTATCTAGAAGACATAGAATCAAGTGATTAATCAGCTAAACTCAATACTACATTAGATAGACTGTAGTTAATTTAAAACATAAATGGAGGAACATGACGTCTGATATTTTTATTGCTGGGTCAACATTGTTGTCTGATTAGGTTTGTTTTGCATGTTCCAAAAATAAATCAGGTTCACAAAATAAAACAGCAACAACCACACACACACACACACATACACACACACACACACACACACAAAGCCATACACTCTTCTCAACCTGACTTGAAATAAGAATGTAATACAATTTCAGAAAATCAGGCAGAATTCAAATGAGGTGAACTGAGCTCTAGTGGGCTCATTTCATTCCAATACACCACCATTAGGAAATACTTCTTGAGTTTGGATTTAAGTTAATTCATGACCACTCACTTTAGATCTACTTTAAGATGGCCCTTGCCAGGCTCGGTGGCTCAGCCTGTAATCCCATGCCTTGGGAGACTGAAGTGAGTGGATTGCCTGAGCCTGCGATTCGAGACCCGCCTGGGCAACTTGGCGAGACCTCATCTCTACAATAAATCAAAAATCAGCTGGGCATGGTAGCGCACGCCTATAGTTCTAGCTACTTGGAAGGCTGAGGCAGAAGGATCGCAGGAGCCCAGCAGGTCAAGGCTGCGGTGGCTGGGAGCGGGCACTGCACTCCAGTGTGGGTGACAGAGTGAGACTCCAACTCAAAAAAAAAAAAAAATGACCTTCG
>NW_007249059.1:51207-63321 GCF_000164805.1 Carlito syrichta
TGGTAGCACTTGCCTGTAGTCCAAAGTACTTGTGAGACTGAGACATAATTGTTTGAGCCCAGGAAGAAGTTGAGACTGCAGTGAGCCATGATTGTTCCACTGCATTTCAGTCTGGACAAAAGAGTGAGACCCCAATTCAAAAAGAAAAATAGATAAATGAATAAATAAATAAATAGACATAGCTGTGTCATTCTAGAGTTGATGCTAAAGATGTAAATCCTCTCACACAAATGTAAAAAGTTGACTATACACTTTGATTAAGTAACATAAAGGTGTGGAATTCAAAAGTGTATTCAGAAATTTGCCCTACTCTCACCTGTCTGATCCCTGTTTGATAATAGAATCGCACACTACTCTCTCTGTGATGTTCTACGTTTAACCCCAGCAATTACTTGGCCTGCCTCCCTTCCTTGATGCTATCAAACATACACACACACACACAAGGACTCCTAACACATTCTGACCTCCATCATGCTAGCCCTAGGACAAAAGTACAATGTTTTGAGTTTGAACTCTGATTTCTGTGGGGCACATATGTTGTGCCTAAGACAATTCAAAATGTAACTTTCCAAGATACACAATGAGACTAGAAACAAACCATGTAAATCAATCCTAGAATGATAGTGCTATGATTGGTTTTAAGGGAGATTAGAAAGTTTGCCCCAAACCGTGTCTTATTGATATTTACAGCATTTGGCACAGCTCATAGTTTTCAGAGAATACATGTTTCGTAAGTATGTGATTAGTTGAAAAGAAACATCAGTAGTCATCAGGGTTTTTAGAGCTAAGCAAAAAAGGGAAAAAAATATCTCTGGCTGAAGAAAATAACAAATGAATATATTGAATGATTTGCTGGAAAGGTTGAGATAGAAAACATATAAAATGGATAGACACGAAAAAGGCTATATGGAAGTGAGGAACACAAAATTGCTCTAGAGAATATGCTCCAAGAAAACACCCCAATCACTATCTGGAATAATAAGCATCATACCTTGCCCCATCACCATGTCCCATGCTGGACATCTGACTTTGCAAGTAGCACTGCTACGACGAGAAGCTGGATGTGACTACCACCATCTGACTATGTCCAGTAATAAATGTCTGCCTGAGCATGTACTGAATGTTCTGCTAACTTGAAACTTGTATTCAATAAGGCAGTGGCTCCCAACCTTTTTGGCATCAATTTCATGGTAGATAATTTTTACATGGACCTGGGGAGACGAATGACTTCAGGATGAATTGAGCACATTACCTTTATTGTACACTTCATTTCCGTTATTATTAATGGCAATATATAATTAAATAATTATACAACTCACCATAATGCAGAATCAATGGGAAACTTCAGCTTGTTTTCTTGCAGTGAGACAGTCCCATCTGGGGGGAATGGGAGATAGTGACACCCAAAGTGTGTTGGTTATGTCTAATCTACTTCATAAACTCATTTTGGTTGCTGTCACTACAGAAAACCCTGCTTCACAAAGATAAGATGTTGGAAATGGAAGCAGGCTTTTCGGTGCTGACAGGAGGTGGAGTTCAGGTGGTAAGGCAAGCTATGGGGAGCAACTGTAAATACAGATGAAACTTCTCTAGCTCACCTGCTGCTCACCTCCTGCTGTGTGGCTCAGTTCCTAACAGGCCACAGACCAGTAACAGTCCATGTCTAAGGGGGTGGATGACTTCTACTATAAGGAATAACAGCAAGCATGGTTAAAGGAAGTCTGTTTGAAATATTTGGCTTGAGAATGTGGAAGAAAGATGTTTTAAATATTTGAAAGGGATGCATAATTATGAGTTATTTTGAGTTATTTCAGATGATGGAGCAAATACTGAAGAGCAGAAAATATGAGAAGGTAAGATTTTTTTTAATATAAAGAAGTCAAAAATTGAAATGAACAAGATCTTTGCTGCTAGGAGTAACCATGCTACTCCTAAAAATAATATAGGACAGATTACTATTTGAGTGTGAGACTGGACCATGTAAATGTTAACAGTAACTCTAATTCTAAGTCTCTGCAGTCTTTTGATCTCTGCCTTTGAATTCATGTAAAATAGTTCTATAGTTTACATTGCTAATTGACCTTCAAGATGAAAGAAACTTTACATTTGTATAAAAGAACAAAATTTGCCTCCAGCCTCTTGAAATTAATTACTTACCTGTAATGCCAAACTCTAATTATTTCTCTGTGCTTTTCTTAGTAATTTATGGTGTTGACAGATATATCTCAATTTGATATAGCTAGTGGCTTTGGAGTTGAATATTTTGATTTTCAATCAGATGCTTCATTAGATATTATGGAATGTTTTATGTACATTTTTAGCATCATTTAATTTTTTTCTTACTCTGTTGTTCAGAGTGGAATGCAGTGGCACTCTCGTGGCTAGTGCAGCCTCAAACTGCTGGGCCTAGGTGATCTTTCCACCTCAGCTTCATGAGTAGCTTGTACTATAGGCATGTACCACCATATCTAACTCATTTTTAAATTTGTTTGTGGAGATAAGATCTCACCAAGTTGCCCAAGCTGGTCTTGAACCCCTAGGCTCAGACAATCCTCTGGCCTCTGCTTCCCAAAGTCGTGAGATTACAGGTGTGAGTCACCATACTTGGCATGATCATTTGACTCTTTTATTTTGAAGCAATTCTAAAAGTATAAAAATGTTGCAAAATAATACAAAGTCTTGCTTACCTTTTGTTCAAGTTTCTCAAAAGTTAATATGTTTCTATATTTGCTTTATCACTCCATTCTCTCTCTCTCTCTCTCTCTCTCTCTCTCTCTGTCTCTCTCTGTGTGTGTGTCTTTCTGTCTCTCTCTCTCCCTCTTTCTCTCCCTCTCTGTGTGCATGTGTGTGAAGGCATTATTCAAGACCATGGCAATAGATAAAAGATGGAACCCAACTTTACTGAGACAAAAGACTAAAGTATTTTTAAATGCTGTTATGAGGTAGTGGAAAACTACTGGAGGGCATTATAGTGGAATGTTTGTCAAGTGATTAGGCTATCTGTGTTTCCTAATGGCTATTTATCTAAGTTAGGATCCTATCCTCTCAGGGAAATTAGGAATTTTGGGTTATCTTTCTTAAAAAATTTGAGGTCTGACAATTAAGTTCACAAACTCATCCTAGAAAAAGTGCTAGATACTTCATTGCTGAATATTACTATGATCACCTTCAAAGTATTCCTTTTGGGAAGCTATGCACCTATGCCAGTTCCTAGTCTACCCATCAAAGAAATTATGGAACTCTTTTTCTGGAATGGCCATCAGAGCTGTCATCAAGAGGTCAGAGTATAAATTAGAGCAATGAACAAACATTAAATGTCTAGCTAAACATGGCAAGAGAGGAAGTTAATTAGGGACATGTTAGTCCAAGTTTATGGGAATGATGCCATGAAGAAAATGGCAGTATATGAATGGATTAAATGTTTTTTTGAGGGGAGAGAAAGTGTCATTGACAAAGAGTGGTAAGGATGGCCAGTAATGATCAGAATTGAAAAAAAAATTGCAAAACTATGTTCAATTGTGCACCAAAATCATCAGCTGAGTGTGAGAAGCATAGCAAACCAAATAAACTTCAATAGAGACAGAAAAATCTTAACTGAAAATCTTGGCATGAGACAGATTTGTGTAAAAATGGTTCGTGAGGAACTTTTGCATCACAACAGTGCACCAGCTCACACAGCACTGTCTGTGAGGGAGTTTTTAGTCAGGAAACAAATAACTGTATTGGAACACCCTCCCTACTCACCTGATATGGCCTCCAATGACTTTTTTCTTTACCAGAAGATAAAGAAAATATTGAAAGGAAGACATTTTGATGACATTCAGGACATCAAGGGCAATATGACAATAGCTCTGATAGTTATTCTAGAAAAAAAGTTACAAAATTGCCTTCACAGGTGGACTAGATGCTGGCATTGGTGCATAGCTTGCCAGGGGAGTACTTAGAAGGTGACCATAGTGATATTCAGCAATTAGGTATGTAGCACTTTTTATAAGATGTGTTTGTGAACTTCATTGTCAGACCTCGTACATTTCAAAGGGATCACATCCTGGTCCTTGGGAAAGACATTCCCAGGTTGAAAAACTGGCAAGAGACTAAAAGAGTTACATATCCAAGGGGCAAGAAAGAATTTATAATTGTAAGTTTTCTGAAATGTCCTAAAAAAAAGTGAATTTAGGAACCTATGATTAGGGATAAATTCATCTAAAGTTCAGTGAACTTGAGGAAATTGGAAGGCCTTGATCAATGTTTGTATATATGGGTGATAGTGAGAGTGCAAGCTATGGCAAATAGGGTTCAAAATGGTGGATGTATACAGATACACACAAACATTTGCATATATAAATATGGAAATGTGTATATTTATATTTTTTCTGAAATGTTTGAGATTTAGCAGCAGACATGGTGCTCCTTCACCTGTAAATACCCCTATATGCATTCATAAAAGCAATATTATTCTCTTATAGACAATATCATAAATATATTTTTATAACTATAGCATAATTATTAAAATCTCTCACACCTGGGCAGTTACTGTTAGCTACTTTTTACAAATGAAGGAAACTTGCACATTGGCATTTGGCCTCAAGATTGAGGACCATAGATACTCCACAGCTTTAATCAATTTTGTAAAATAACTCATTAAGATTTACAACCTGTTTCTACATATGAGGTTGCTGAACAGTAATTGACAGTGATTAGGTATGTTTGTAATGAATGAGAAGATGTGTCTTTTAGTAATCTTGAGATTGTGTTTTCCATCAAGATTACTAGATATCTGGAATTCTTTGCTACTTCTGGCTATGTCAGAAAACAGAGTAGTTTGAATGTAAATGCTTGTGGTGAGATCCATATGTTGTATTACACTTTTGCTGGGTTGATATAGGAAGCGCAACAAAGCAATGGTGTCCCTTCCATTACTAATGATTCTCAAGGCCCTGAGCTACATTCTGTGAGCCACAGAAATAAATGAAATGTTCATTAAAACTCTTAAACGATTAACATTATATAAACAAAGATGAAAGGAATGACATGGTATGAATAGCC
Organism: Carlito syrichta; assembly: GCF_000164805.1. Taxonomy (NCBI): domain Eukaryota; kingdom Metazoa; phylum Chordata; class Mammalia; order Primates; family Tarsiidae; genus Carlito; species Carlito syrichta. Next base: position 56,254 of record NW_007249059.1, read on the forward strand.
TCTCTTTCAACTGAGTTACCATGCTGAAATCTTCCAAGAAAATAATAAGTTTTAAAATTCCTCAAGAACTTAGAGAATATATTATTTTCTTTGCTCCCATAAGTCTGTAGCTTGGCTAGATATAAAAAATGCACGGGTGTCAAGCAAGCATTTTTATATATAAAAGAATCAATAATGAAGACAAGGAAATTATCTCTATTTTTCTATTTTTATTAGCTAACTTCCAGAAACATATGAACATATCTAATACAGATTTTTAACAGCATCTTTGTAGCATTTGTTTATACAGTTGCGCCTTGAAAAATATGGAGTTGAACTTCACAGGTGCATTTATGTGCAAACTTTCTTCCACCTCTGCCACCCTTCCACCTCCTTATCCTACTCAACATGACAATGACAAGATGAAGACTTTTATGATAATCTACTTCCACTTAATGAATAGTAAATATATTTTCTCTTCCTTATAATTTTCTTAGCAATAATTTGTTTCTCTAGCTTGCTTATTGTAAGAATATGATACGTATAGTATAAAAAATATGTGCCAGCCAACTGTTTATGTTATAAGTAAGGCTTCCAGTCAACTGTAAACAATTAATAACTAAGGTTTTAGGAAGTCAAAAGTTATACACAAATTTTCAAATACACAGAAGATCAGTCTTCCAGTCCTCTGCATTGCTCAAGGGTTGACTGTATAAGATATCTGAATTGTTGGGTAAGTGTATTTACTCAAAGTCTCTATTAGGAGCCAGTGAAGACTTTCTATAAAAAGATAGATAGCAAATATTTTAGGTTTTGCAGGCTTTATATGGTTTCAATCATATATTGTTACTTGTTTTTTGTTACAACTTTATAAAATATAAAAACAATATTTAGCTCAAGGGTCATAGCAAAGCATGCCAGGCATTGTATTTGGCCCATGGGTTTGGCTCATTTGTTGATCAATGGTCTAGACCATATATTAAATTCAGCTATAGAAAGAGACATAATTTCTTGAATATGAAGTTAGCAGAGGTTCTTAAAATTTTGCCTAAGGATTTCTTTGTCTTCATGTAACTAAATACATTCAGTGGCAAAAATGCCCAAATACATGCTATTGCTGATCCCATTGTCAAAATGACTGCCAAGCTCATGATTCTATTAATCTTGCAAGGGAAATAGGTCTGACCTGAGACAGTCAAAGATTATGGTTTATTTTGCTCACTAATATGTGATTAGTGTTTAGCAGAGTGTCTGGAACTGAAATTACTAAATAAACAGCAAGTGAATAGATAGAAAGAAGTTCTTATAAGACGACTATCAGTATCAGCAAGGCCTTAGAAGCTAGAGAGAAAATCAGACCTGAATAGTAAAGTTACTAAACAGAAAATCTTGACAAGACTCAGACTTGCAGGAGAAGGCAGAAACCACTTGTGGAACAAGGATACATGGCAAAGATTGGATCACAGCAGAAATGCAGTAGCCCCAGTTCTGCAACTGGAGCATGAGAACAAAGGAGAAGCATGCTAAATTCTTGATCATCTGCCAGCCTCCAAACCTTTGATTTTCTTGGTGGAGCAGAGTTGGCCTCATAGTATGCCTTGAGTGGAACCCACAAGAAGGAGCCATTTTGACCCTCAGATGGTAGTCCAGAGTCTGATACTTAGCAGTTTTTTATATTTAACAATTAAATAACTCTGGTGGAAAAAGACTCAAGCAGATCATAAAGTTGTAGTTTTCTTATTTTAGCTTACTTACAAAATATAATATAGTTTGTATGAAGTAATTACCAACTGTTTTGGTACTTATGATGGCTACCGAATGAGTATAGTTGAATTGCTTTTCTAAGTCTCCTGATATCTGAATTTTCATTCAGTTTAATAGTTGGAGTATTCCACACAGCATTTTCCCCCCACAAATCATAGTAACTCAATAAGTAGATTTGAATTGATTTGCTACAAAACTAACATCTTCGGTGAAGTTTTAAACAACTCTAATGCAGTGGAACACTGAAGCTTCCTCACCAGCTCACACAATTAAATATTCAATTTTCCAGAAAGATGAGAGGCATTATTGAACAATCAAATTGCATGAACATTAAATAAATTCTACTACAAATAAAAATAATAAATACTCAAAATTCATTACTTCCTAATCACTGTATTGTACTATCTCTGATCCTAAGGTTTCCTAATCACAGTATTATATTGTACTAGCTTTGACCCTAAAGTTATAATGTCTATTATTTCTGTGTGTTGGAAATACTTTGTAAGTGAAATTACTGTGTCTTTCTTCCCATTTCTGTATTCACTGATATCACTTCATAGCATGAATTATGCCATGATGGCAATTTTTACACTAAGGAAATTGGCAAATGCTACAAACCAGGGATATTTTTCTCTACAGAATCAAGTGTTAAACATTTATAAACATACCAGTCTTCACACAGTACCAACAACATCTATTTTTTAAAAAATTTTTAGGATGGTCATATAATGTAGGATGACCATAATTCTGGCAAGAGAGACTTGACCCAAAATATTGCAAGGTGAAAACAAATGACATGCTCGTTCAATTCATTTATTAAAAATGTTTCTTCTAAATTAGGTAAAAAGCTGGGTTCGGTGGCTCAGCCTGTAATCCCGCGCCTTTGGGAGGCTGAGGTGAGTGGATTGCCTGAGCCCGCGGGTTCGAGACCCGCCTGGGCAGCGAGACCTCATCTCTACAATAAATCAAAAAATCAGCTGGGCGTGGTAGTACGCGCCTGTAATTCCGGCTACTTGGAAGGCTGAGGCGGAAGGATCACCAGAGCCCAGCAGGTCGAGGTTGCGGTGGCCGGGAGCGGCCACTGCACTCCAGTCTGGGCGACAGAGTGAGACTCCAACTCAAAACAAAACAAAACAAAACAAAACAAAAACAAAAACAAAAAAACAAACAAATAAATTAGGTAAAAACACACAAACAACCATTTCATTTAAAAGGACTGAATTCTCCATTAAGAATCAGTATATATTTGTCTTTAAATAGCAAATGGAGAAGCTACACTCTCTATGTGTGGATGAGTGCTAGTCATAAAAGTTCAATTTTTATTGAACTTTTAAAAATATCAGCATTTTTAAAAAATCTTTACCCCTATCATTGAATTCTCTGTTAGCATTTGTTCAATATGTTTCTGTGACATGAGCAAGCTTCAAGGACACCATGTTGGATTCAAGCATTGGTACATTTAGGAACATTTGGTATGTTTGGTAGAAGCCATGGCTAAGAATGATTGCCTTCTCTGACCAGCCTCTTTACTAGCTTTTTCTCATTTGAAAGGAGGCAGGTTTGGAAGAGTGACTGGTACCCAGCAAGAAGAAAAGAGAGCCTTTAGGGAAAATCATCTCAAGATTAGACTTTCTACATTTTCTCTTGTTAACTATTGGGTATGTATGCATGATACAAATAAAAAGAAATTAAACAAACATAGTTTTCACTTTCAAAGTCTACAAATACAACTATATATATGAAGCTGTCTACGTTGATATATTTGTGAACATGTGGAGAAAAAAATATTGGAGGCATTTGGATGTCTCTGGATGGTGGTATATTTGGTGTTTGGTGTTTTTACTTCTTTTTTATTTTAAAATCTACAATGCAAAGATTTTATAATTAGCATGCAACATTTTATTATAAAAGAAAAATATTAAAAAGAAATAATAGCTCTATAAAGTTTTAGATGTTTAAATTTACAACTTCTCCAAAACTCATATAAAGAAGTTAAGGAGCACCTACTTTCCAAAAAATATATAAATCAAAGCAAGAAATAAAACTTCTGCTCTTTTTTGAAAGCAATCACATTGATTTCTATATTAAAAGAAGTAAGTTGGAAACAATCTTATACAATAATCTTTTCATGATACTATTCTTTTTTGCAATTTCAAGGGAAGTCACATAAAATAATGATCGAAAGCATAGAATTCTGCTTGCAGACACAACTTCAAATCCTTACCTCACCACCTACTATGTGATTTGAGGCAAGCTATTTATCTTTTCTCCTTTTGTTTTTGCAAACGTAAAATAGAGATAATAAGATCTACCTTGTTGGAATATTTTTGACATTGAATATGAAAATAGGTCTAGCATGTAATTAGCAATCAATAGCTTGAAATATCACCAAAAACTGAAAAAGTATTTCAGAAATATGCCTGCATAGGCTTAAAGGAAACTAAAATATTTGGTCTTGAAATTCTGTTTTCACATTAGAACAATTTTGAATCACAGTAGAAAGTTAAATGCCCCCAAATTTACCTGTATTATGACCACTTGTATACTTAACACTGAATTGTATCCCACATATTTTTAAAAAAGAAAATATATCTAGACAATAAGAAAAGGTATGTGCCAAAATAGATTAACTAAATTTAGATGAGTTGATTTCAGAAACAAATTGTAACTAGCAGAAAAAAAGAGAACTTTAAATGCTTAGACCACTCGTATTTAGAATGATAGCCACAATTCAAGTGTTCATTAGAAATGGAAGTAAATTACCCTGCCTGGATATTTGTATAATCTTTGTCCCTCTCATTCCCGTTTCTGCCTTCTTTCTATTCTTCTGAACCGGCGGGAGCGAAGCTACATATGCTGTTCCAGCTGCTGTTGCTTCAGGCTTAACCACATTGGTGTTAACTTGTGAAACTCTGATCTATGGAGCCAAGAACATGTTGGAATTTTTTCACAACAGACTACATGGCAAGCTTTTATTTCACAATAAACGAGTCTGGGTATCGCCCAGAAAGATTTCAAACGTGGCTGAAGTCCAATTCGATGTGATACATCCAGTTATAAAATATTTATTCAGAGACTTCTATGGGCTGAGCATTATTCCTGGAACTTGGAATCAATGAACTAGGAAAGAATGCATATTTTATGAAGCTTATCGTTTAGTTGGGTGGATAATAATAATAAATAAGTAATTTATACATATGTAGGATGGTGAGAAGTACTATGTGAAAATAGCATAAGATAAGGGGAATCATGTGTTAGAATTTACATGTTTCTCCAGTCCTTGCATACACATCACCTTGATGATATCTTACCTGAGTACACTATCTAAAACCCCGATCACTTCCATAACCCAAACTCCAATACACTAAGCTTGCACTATGGTCTGCACAGCAATACTGCTATTATTATTGTTTATTATGTTTCTTCTTCTTCCCATTAGAATGTAAATACTATGAAGTGTTCAAACAAGAACTTTTGCCTGTTTTGTTATTTGTGACTGTTTTATTCTCACTTTAGGCAAAACCCCTAGTGTTTGGTTCCACAATGTGGTAGAAAATCTTGAAAAGTGCTCAGGAAGCAGATGGTGAAGAATCATGCTAAGGAATTTCAAATGTATTGTACTGGGCATTGTGAGCTATTAAGCACATGGTATAATGTTTTGTATTTTAGGAATACAAAGAAGGGAGGGGAGAACAGAGCGTGTGGGAAATGATCGGTGCCCCCCTAACTACTGGCAAGGAAGCTGTGAAAGCAGGGATTAGCATATGAGATGCATAGGATTTGAAAAATGGCAATGTTTTAAATGCTGGAGAAAAAAAGAAAACAAAAGGGAGGATTTTGTCTTCTTTTTTTTTTATGGCAGATCATTCTTGAGCACAAGTGAAAAGAATTCTGTACCTCTGAAATGGGCCTAAAGTATTTGATGATACTCCGATTTTTGCTAAATCGCCAATAGGAAATTTCATTTTTCTCACCTTCACTTGGCCTGTGTCATCTCAGTATCTGAATAAGCTAACTGTCCTTTTCTGCTCTCCGTTTGTGTTCACTTTGCTTAAGGATTTGAACGGTGCTGCATCTTGCTACAAATCAAAGCAAAACATGGCTGAAGGCACAATTAATCTTCCATTGGGGCTCTCCTTGGAATTGTCCAAAAACCTGGAATTGCCCAATTTATTCCTACTCTTTTTAAAAGACTCTTAATCTGAAGTCTTCTCAGAAGAAATTATGCGTTAGTACTCCAGAACAGTTTGCAAATCAATGATTCCGATTCTCCCTTTGAAGTTGTACATCCCTTAGAAATAAAAAAATAAAAATAAAAAAAACAAAGCAACTGTGTGACAAGAGACAAAAGGAGAGGGTTTTACATTGCCCCCTTGTCCTTCTTTGCACTCATCTGGAAAAATTTGTTGTACGATTCATGCTCATGCCTTCTAGAGTTGAATCACTTGACACAGCTTGAGGAAATCACACAAATATGCTCATAAGGACCATCACATGTATATTGTTAGAAATTTTTACTCAGGATTTGCTACTGATGCAGTAAGATATTATATGTTTTTCATCTTTTCTTTTTTTTCATATTTTGCACAATGGCTGATTACTTTCTTTAGTGATTTCGGGAAGCACCAATTCCAATATCCCTTTAGCCTCAGTTCTCTTACTTCACAGAGAAAATAGAGGCCATAAATTTCTTCAGCCTCTTCCCCACCACTGACATATATTTTTATCTTGATCCACTGCAGTTGAAAAACGTTGTAATCTTCTATTGAGCTAATTCTTTCAGTAAATAGATTATATTATAAATAGATTGATTAATAGTAATAATACTCTGATGCCATCATGTCCCAGATTTTCTATACTAATTATTTACTTTTCATTATATGCTTGTTCTTTCAATTTTATAATCCATGAAATACAATTTTTTTCTTGATTCCATTTATCAGATCTTTATTGTACTTTTCTTCCTTCAAACCAAGTTCTTATAAATGTGTTCTACTCTCCTTGACTCCACTTCTGAACATGAAATTATCATCAACACGTTGCTTGAGGGTTTCTAATATCGACTAACATGGCATTCTACTGATGTATTCAAAAAAAAAACAAGTTGATTATCATATTTGACTTTTTTTCAGTAGCATTGTACTCTTTTGTGTAATTTTTGTCTTTTAAAAATTTTTTTTAACTTTAAATATGGGGGATACATTTCAGAGTTAGGTATACAAATGGTCATTATGCAGGTACCCTTGTTAATGAAGTGTAGCCCCTTCCTCCCCTGGCAATTTCCCACCATTGCCAATCCCTTTCTTTTCTTTTTTTTTTTTTTGA